>NW_025953436.1:0-66683 GCF_018812025.1 Megalobrama amblycephala | reverse complement strand
AGTGTAATCTATTAATGCAATTAACAAATCATATAATAAGAGATTAGAGATAGGAGATTTTAACTACAACTCTTACTTTTCAATCATACAAATGAGTCATTAAAAATGTCTACAAATTCATAAAACTGATCCTAGATCAGGTAAACTATTTTTAAAGTTTTGACGTAGCAAAACCTCGTTTAGTGAAATCACATGCCGGTTTGATACACGCTCCGAATCACTGGTTTGAAACAAATGATTCACAGTCTGAAGCTTCGTGAAGTTTTGAAAGCAGCGGTCAGTACTGGTCTCACTGTTAGCTAATGTTTTAGTTAATGCATTGATGAAACCTCACTGTAAAGTGTAACAGGAATCTGAATACAGGCCTTTTGATCTGAAATCAAGCCTATTATTAGGACCAATGAGGATGTCAGCACTGTGGCCCAGTGTTTTTACCTGCAGACTTTGTTGGGTTTGAGTTTGCACTTCCTGTTGTCCGGCTGATTGGCGTCGTAGCAGCACTCGTCTTTACACTGATCGCTGTATCCGCAGTCACACTCCTCGCCCGGCTCCACCAGCCCGTTCCCGCAGATCGGCTGCCCGGACTCTGTCCAGCACACACACACACACACACACACACACACACACACACACACACACACACAGGTCAGCTCCGGTCAGACCTCTGAGACTGCTTCTATCGGTCGTGCCGAGCGTCTCACCCACGAAACAGCTGCCGCGCTTCTTCTCCAGCACCTGGCTGATGTTCTTGATGCTGCACACGGAGAACTTGTTGTTGTTAAGCTTGTCTCCGGATGTGGCGCGGGCGTACATGATGTAATTCCCCCGTTCCTTCTTATCCTGGCTCTTGGACTCGCCCGGAGTGCACTCCGACCCGGAGTCATGCTGAGGGACCAAGACAAACCATCACCATCACTGTCTAATGTTTTCAAGCTTTCAGATCATGAACCACATGCACTCAGGCAGATGCGTGACCGGTCACCGCGACCGGCAGGATCCTCAAACTCACCGGCGAGCCGAAGTTGTGTCCGACCTCATGTGCGAACGTGATGTGCGAGACTTTGGGCGGCACGTGTGAGGCGTAGTTCTGAACCGTGATGATTCCCGTGTTGAGAGACTTCTTCTTCCCGTCGGAATAGAGCTTGCTCTTCTCACAGATGCCTCCAGAACTCCCTGAGGAACACACAGGATCATCAGAATCACCTGACACTGGCACCTGAAGCTACATCATCACGCAGAAGCGTTTACCGGCGGGAGCGCCGACCCAGGCCAGACCCAACACGCCGTCGTCGAAGTCTCTGTCGGTGAAGACGTAGGCCAGGCAGTAGTCGTCGTGATTCTGCTCCGAGTTCAGCTCCAGGAACTTCTCCACGCCGATGTTGGCGAAGCGGAAAGGGTTGGACCGATCGCGCTCGTCACTGGTGGTGTTGATCTGAGAACGGCAGCGCAAAAACCAGTTCAAACCAGTTCAAACCTGTTCTAACCAGCTCACACCACATGATGATGAAGGGGAGCACTGACCCGTATCCTCTTGACCATGAAGCTGATGTTGCGGATGCCCATGAAGTCTGTGCCCTGGTAGATGGCGTCGATGGCCTTCACGTGACTGGAGATCTGAGCAGAACATCATCATCATCATCATCATCATCATCATCATCATCACGTCTCTGATTAAAGCAGTCACACGGCACGGGCGTACCTGAGCGATGACGGCCTCTCTGGTCTTGTAGTATTTGTAGAACAGGTGATCGGTCTGGATGAAGAGCTGACAGGTGTTCTTCTCCACCTGAGTCATCCTCTTCTTCCTCAGCAAGGCCTGCTCCTCCGCTGACCGGTTCTCCTGCAGAGAAAGAGAGCGTTTGTGCTCGTCCGTGTCTCTCTCAATAAAGACTGAAGCAGAGTTAAACACTCGCGGTCGGACCTTCGCCGGTTCCTCCAGCACTGACGCCTGGTATTTCTTCATCCTGTCAAACACAGACGAATCCGCACAGCCGCCCTCCGGCCCGTACTTGTGAGGATATTCTGGATCACATGACAGAGACGCCAGCACATTACAATAAAGAAAACACCAGTTATTATTCAGAAACATGTGACTGCTGAATCCACGATCGACCAATCAGAATCAAGCCCTGCAGAGAGACACACTGAAGCTATTTTAGGGGACAAAATTATCACGTCACTTTAAAAAATAATATTTATGGACGCTCTGTTGCAGATTTAATAACTTGAGAGATTGATATTTTGAGGCTTTTATTCAGTTATATCGTGGAGCTCTGCAGACGGCACAGACGGATCACGGCACGCAGAAGGAAACACTCGTTTGTGATCCGCGACTGCTTATCAACACGTGCCGTTGTGAATAATCACGAGACGCGCCTTCTCATTGGATAAGGACTCGCGGTCTCATGAATATTTATGAGACACTGATGAGTCATCGGAATGTGAGGAAACATCACATCCTGATGAAGATTTAAACCCAGAGATGAAAGCAGAACCCGTTCAGATGAAGGCACACTAACGTCTGTGTTTCAGGTCTAGACGGATCACTCACGGATGTCGTCCTCGTGGTAGATGACGGAGTGGAACGGGACGTTTTTATCCTGCAGGTATCTCTCGACCGGCTCCACGTAATACGTGCCTCGATGGGTCTGAATGAAGCCCTCGAACTTCCCGTCCACGACCGAGCCGTGCGTCAGAGTGCCGTGTTCTCCTGCGGAGCAGACGGGATGAGAGGAACACAAACTGAGACGAGCCTCAGACAGAACCGAATCATACAGAGTCAAACCGACACGCTTCAATAGAAGAAAGCTGTTTTATGTGCTCTTATACTCTCTTTCCTGCTGCTCGAGAAACATTTCTGATTATTATCAGTGTAGAAAACAGTCGTGCTGCTTCAGATTTGTGATATGAATGAATTATTTGATGAATATAAAGTTCAAAAGAACAGCATATAATCTTTTGTCACATTATAAATGTCTTTCCTGTCGCTCTTGATCAGTTTAACGTGTCCTTGCTGAATGAAAGTGTTAATTTCATGAGCGCAGGTGTGTGTCTGACCGTAGATCTGTCCGGTGTAGATGTGCGAGGTGTCGTACTCCAGCTCCTCTCCGGACATCTCCAGCTTGAAGTCGTCTGAAAACAGCCTGGTGTCTCGCTTCATCCGCAGGTTGAAATGCCTGGAGGTGGAAAACACACATTTTAAACACGACTGCAATTTTACAAATGCTTTCACAGAGCGGCAGAAACAGAAAGAAGAAAAGATTACATGGAAAAAAACAGCTTTAATGTTGAAAACAGGCTCAGCTCTTCCTGTCCTGATGATTTCTGATTTCAAGAAGACTTTGAGACTGAAAGACCCTGAGAGAGTGAAGATCTCACTGATTCACCTTCATATTCTTCTGAAAATCATAAAATCATCGTGATAAACCGACAGAAACTGATTCACTGCAGATGTTTAGGTGTTCACAACAGAAGATCATACTTTCCTAATCTCAGCTAGTCTTCCACAGATCTCACAGCTCTGAACATCAGGGTGTTTCTACAGATGGGTCATAATAGACTGAATCATTCTGAATCAATCCTCATTTAGATGAACCGATAACGAATCTTAAATCAGAGGAATGGATTAGTCTGTGCTGTTTTCAGCTCCAATAATCAATAAACTTTGTGCTTAGATACTTCTGATATGAAACAAAGTCTCAGATTTCATATGATTCTAATTTTATTACAAAGTTCAAAGAACAAATATGGTTTTGTGGCTCTTTAATGATCATTGTAGCGTCTCAGTTCATTCATTACATTAACTCAACATGTTCTTCAGTTTTTAATGTACGTTATGAATAAATCCAGTGTTTATGACAGCCATTCGAAAGGCTTATATTTAAATAAAACAAACTGAAACACAATCACATCATATAAATGCAGTAATTAATATAAACACGGCCTGTGCGGAGGGTGACACATACTGTACCTGCCGTCATGCCCTCACCTGCCGTGCGCGTGGAACTCCAGCTGCAGCTCGCGCTCCTGGTGCGACAGCGCCCTCCTGGCCCTCTGGTGCCGGATGTGCAGCTGATCCGTGTCGTACGACAGACCCTCGTAGTGCCGGATGTACTTGTTCAGGGGGTTGCCATAGTAACCTGCTCGCCACACAAACATCACGGTTAGAGCGCGGCCGTGATCACATGACAACAGTGAGAATAAACAAAGCCCTCCACCCTCCCCAGCACCACCTGCCCAGATCTGATATAAATAAACCTCCATTTAACAATGAGATGAACACATAATTGCTTATTTCACCACATAATTTAGATTTTTTTTGTAGAAAAGCAGAGAAATGTTCATGCGACGTTGACAATGCTGTGATTGTGACACCATATAATAACGAGATCATCTCATTGGTCAAACACTGTCCGGTTCATCAGATATTCTGCTGTTTATCAGTCACATGAGTGTCATGAAGGCCTGGTTCATTCACAGACACTGGATCAGAGCCAGAGATGTTGAGTTTGACACACATGGAGCTGCATTATAACACAATCATCACTATATGGAGGATATGCGCAGATCACAGATGTGTTTGTGGGAATGATGTGAGTGTTATGGAGTCTCTTCATCCATCTTAAGCTGATGTGTGTTAGCTCATGTGTGTCAGCTCGATCTGATCCTGGATCCGCTCTTATTCGATCCACTCAGCCCATCTGAGCTCACAGACCCGGCCGCCATCGGATCCGTCGTGAATATCGACGGGAACGCGTCAGAATCGGGGAATCCGGGAATAACGGTCGCGGTTTTAGCGTTAGCACGGATGCTCGCGCGGAGCATCACTGACTCGAGCCGAACCGGGTCGAAACACTGTCTCTCACACTCACACTCACCTCGAGCGGGTCTGGAGGCGCACAGGAGGCACAGCAGCACCGGGAACACGGCCGTCATCGCGGATAAATGCATGTTTAGCGCATGGATGATGGACGGGTTGGGTTTTATTGTTTACAGCTTCAGTCTCGGGTTTGGGGCTTTGCGTGCTGACGTCAGACGCACACAGACACGAGCACGAGCCCCTCCCCCACGCTCGAGCACTGCAACATCACAGAAACATCAGCTGAAATAAATATGATGGGCTTTATGACTTTATGAAATATTACATATGAGGTTTATATCAGTCTGCCAGTAAATAGAGTCATGTCTGCAAGTTTGCAAAGTACTTAACATATTTTTGGCCAAATTTGGCTCCTCAAGTATTAATCTTTCAGTTTCTAATTTCATCATGTTGCTTTAGCCTGTAATGTTATGCTGTAGTTTAAAAGGACTGTTAAACACGTAATATGACATTATTTCTCCTTCTTCCAGGCCTAAAACACTAATGAACATGTGACTGTCTTAATTCTTCAGACATTATGAATATGATCATCCTCGTATGACGGACCTCAATCCTAATATTTAAGCCTAATAACTTATTTCCATGTGTAAAGACCAAATTTATACTGTGAAAATTAATATGATAAATATGCATAAAATAGTATTTGGACAGTATTTGGTTTTATTGGATTGTTATTGAAGGACAGCAGCTGGTTTTGGTCAAAGGTCTCTTTGGAAACCATAAAGAATTGTGTGTGTGTGTGTGTGTGTGTGTGTGTGTGTGTGTGAATTACAGACAGTTTCAGGAGAAGCGGACAGTCCATTAAAGTATCGGTCACTAGTCAAACATCTGCTGTAATAAATGATTTATATATTGTCAACATGAGTTGGTCAGAATACTGAATGACCATCAGTGGAGAATGATGATTTTGTTCCTTCATTAATGTAGTTAATCTACCAGTTAATTAAAACCAGTCAGATCTCAGGTCCTGATTCATGCAGAATTAGTTTCAGTCAATGAAAGTGTGAATCTGTTGTTCAGTAAAGTGTTCAGGTGATCAGTTAACATGTTTCTCGTTTGTGTTCTCAGTTACACTGATCTTACACACATTAACCTGCTAACTTGATCCTAATGTAAAGCCTCTTCACATAACAAAGACACAAAATAAAGTGTGACTGATTGTCTTATGTACACATTATCATATCAGGATAAGGAAAAGTGCTCAAAGTGTTCAAATCTTTCACTTCTGTTCCTACAGTATCAGTCTAGTTTCTACAAAAAGATTAAGGATGAGCAGCTGTGTTCACAAACACAATAACACGTTGTTGTAACTTACTTCTTACCAGAGTCTGCCAGTGAATTTGCACAAAAACAGACTGTATACACAAATAAAGGACAAAACAGAAGTAAATGCTAAGGAATTAGTTTGCCTCTACAACACATACACACACACACACACACACACACACACACACACACACACACACACACATACACACACACACACACACAAGTCAAGTCACCTTTATTTATATAGCACTTTTTACAATGCAGATTGTGTCAAAGCAGCTTTACATTGATAACTGGTATATAATTCTTGTACTTAATTTGTTCTTGTACAATTTTACTGTTATTTTTTGTGTGTTCATGACTATCAGAAAAACCATGATTGTTCAAACTTGTGTGAATTCTGCAGATGAATAAAGCACTGAAACAAACAAACGCTGTTGATGGACACTGAGGATCAAACTCAGACGTGTGTCGCCGATCACAGAGAAACACGGACACAGGAAAAACAATTAAAGAGTAAATTCAGAATCCAGCAGAACAATCCTCACTGGCATCAGGGAGCTGGATTCTTCTTCATGGAAAGAAACTGGCTATTTCAAATGGAACTTTCCTTAAGCTTTCACTGTAATAATTACTGCTATGTCTTCATTTACAATTATACACTTTTGTTTTATCGAACCAAAGGCATTTAGTGCTGCTTTAAACCAGGAGAAACACTTTAAACCACTGCTTCATTAAAAACAAGACGCTTCTGATCCTGATACGAGTGAAACCGCAGCGTTTCTCCTGATCAGAACACAAAATACACTCTATCATCAGATGATGACTCCAACACAAATCATGTATTCAGCAAACGCTCCAGAGCGAGATGATTAATAAATGGATATTAACAGAGAAATTTAGTTTTCATTATGTATTACATCATTTCAGTTGTGTGTGAATCCTGTTCCTGGAGATCTACCTGTCAAACACACCTGAAGCAGCTGATGAAGATCTCCAGGAGAACTTGAGACTTACAGACAGCAGTGTTTGATCAGGGATGGAGATGAACTCTACAGGAAGATCTCCAGGAACAGCATTGGACACCGCTGCCATAAGTACAACAGGCTGCTATTTTCAAAAATCAGTTCAAAATTGCAAATATATACATGAGTCATGAGATACATGAGATTTTGAAATAGTAAAAATTTTTCCCAATCAAAACTTAAACAGGCGTTTCCTCGTTTAGGTTGTGTCTTTGCTGGGCTGTTGCCTATACATCACAGATCTGGCAGAACTGTACAAGTTTTAATGTCATCTATGGTGTTACTGTAATCCAGATTGTATTAAATCCGGTGCTGAGGTTTGTGTGTTGTCTCTTCAGAAGCAGACAGGACCGACGCACACTGCCAGGAACAGCTGTGTCCGCAGGAACAGAACGCAGGATCTCTCTGCTGCACTTTGCTCACGGGATACCTCATGAAGTCTGGTGTCAGGTGCTCACTGCGAAAGAACAGGTGAGAGAACATGTGTTACACTGAATTTGTCATGCATGTACTTATACTGTATATATAACAATACTTGAAAAGAAAACTTGAAAAGCAACTAGTCTAGCTATGAATTGTCAGGGGACAAATATTTAATGATTCATGTTTTGAATAACAAGAGGACTCATTTAGTATCTACCGTATTATGCAACACAGAAGTTTTCATTGAATGTAAGAGAGTTCAGATTCATTAGCCATATAGTAAACGACTGGAGGAACAACAATAACAAGCATGCGTGCAAACTCTTCATGTTAAGAAAGCAGATGTTTACTGCATCAGTGGTGTGGAATCTGTCCGTCTGACACGTCGCTGCAAACGGATGATGCACGTGATGATCTGTAAGTCAGAGCATTCAGGACAACTCATTAGCCAATGTTCATGTCACAGATACACCACTGCACATGATCCATATACTGCTGAATTTAACATATACAATGAAAAATACTTCAACAAATGATATCTGATATTAAATGTAATGCACCTGTGGTCAGAGCTGAAGTTCGGTGGTGTTGCAATTGAATCATCGCTCTTCATTGACAGGCAACTGAACGCAGGTGACAGTCTGCCTCCATCCTGCACCCTAAACACAGAACCTAATGTAACTACACATCCTTACTGACGATGTGAAAAGATGAATCTTCACAATGTAAACGTGATTACCAGACAGATGCATTCAGCCTTTGGACAGCTTCTTCTTCCGTGTAGCTGATTTCAAATCTCTCTATGGGAAAACAGGTAGATCTGTATATACATGTATTTGCACTAATAAAAGCCTGTTCACAACAAGGATGACAAATATAACAATAAAGATTAAAAATCAAAAATAGACTTTGCAAATTTTAAAAAATAGTCTAGACCACAACTATGACGATTATGACAAAAAAGAACAATATAACTGGAATCACTTTCAGAGTGATTTTGTCCAGCTGATAAATTATAAAAACAATCAACAGCCAATCAGAATCCATCCTGCTTTAAAGAGCCTGAGCATTTAAGGACTTAGTTCACTCAAAAATGAAAATTCTGTCATTAATTACTCTCCGTCATGTCGTTCCACACCCGTAATACCTTCGTTCATCTTCAGAACACAAATTAAGATATTTTTGTTGAAATCCGTCCATAGACAGCAATATAATCAACACTTTCAAGGTCCAGAAAGGAACTAAAGACATCACTAAGAATACTTTTTGTGCACAAAAACAAAACAAAAATAACCACTTTATTCAACAATCTCTTCTCTTCTCTGTCATTATTTTACGCAGGTGACGCAGTAACACAGTGAAGGTTTCCCTGTTTACGTCCGAATGCCGGCTCAGTATTGGCCAAAGCTGATCACGTGATCAGCACGACGCATGCGTGTGACGCTGATGCAGGAGTCATCCCTAGTGAAAAAAAAGTATGCTAAATATACTTGCAGCAAGACTAATTATTAGTATATAACTTTCGTCTTAGGACAACTTTTCTGAACTTTTTTGATCCACTTCAAATGTTGACTACTGTACTTTGAATTACATAATCTCACACAATACAGTTGTGCTACTATTTAAATACAGTTTAACACATTTTCCCAAAGTTGAATGCATTTGTTTTCAAGGCCATTAAAATAAATAAAATGTAACAACATCACTAATGAAGAGACATATTTCATTGACAAATCCAATAGTTTTTATTTAAACTTAGATTCAGCAAAACTTACCATGTTTTTCATTAAAGAAAAAAAAATATTGGACCATGGTGACCCTCTATACACAAATACAAATGACACATTATATTCCATGTTCTGATGAGCTTCTCATTGTGTCTGATGGCACAATGATGACCGCAGAAACTCGTGAAGAACAGCATCTGTTGACAGAATATACCAAAGATATAAGGTCAGACAGCATGTTCAACACTTTATTCACGTTTACAATAGTCTGTCTGAATCCTACATTGAACCAATACTATTTTTGAACAGTAAATGAGGATTAGCAGCAGGAACTGTATCAGAATGGCATGTCGATATTGTTTTCGGTACATAGTCAAGCATAAAACACTTTATGAATTAATATCGTACAGAATACGGGCCGATTTGACCAATCATATGAATGTTTTGGTGCTGCATACAAACATGTGCCATAAACCACCACACACAAACTCAAAAGGAGATATCAAGCCGAAATATCGCTCTCCGTTTGTTAAAGAAAATAAAATAAAGTTTGTTAACTGGTAGACTACAACTCACCTCCCAATAGCAGCACTTTTCTCCGGTTCTTTCAGGATCGCGTAGGCCATTAGATTAGCCGGTTGTCGTCGCCATCACGGTCAGTCTGTGATGTCACTTGATTGAACTGGTCAGAATCCCCAAGATTGAGCGATGTATTGCGCTTTCAGTGTTTTATTAAATAAATTATACATTGCGACATTATACTTCACCTGACTGACTGAGCGAGTGGATTCAGATGACGACCGTGACGTCAGCAGCTCTGATTGGCTGAAGCCAGTGAGCAACAAAATCTGATTGGTCACAGACCAAGTTGAAGAGACATTTGAATTCCGATAAGTTTAACCACTCGACATATTTTTTCGCATTACTTGTGCTGCTGGTGTGTTGTTTAATATAGATTTGTGTGTACGATTGTAAAATGATTCTGCCAGTGTAAACTTAATAAACATTTACACATATTTGGAAATTGTATAGGCTACACTGCATATACTAAATGGGCTTAATGCATTCATACTGAAATAAATAAGCACAAGTAATGTAATGAATTCCAAGGATGAAGAAGTAAACTTAAAAATACACTCAAATTTAACATTAGATACACTACAACTTCAGGATATTAAATAATGTATTTTTTAAATATACTTTCAGTGCATTGTTACAATGATCATTTCAGCACACTGTTAAAATATACCTCAAATATATTTTTATAAAGTGCAAATAAATACACTTTTAAAAAATAAACTGAACTTACACTTCAAGTATATTTTTCTAAAATATATTTTTTAGAAAATATACTAAAGTACAATTATTTTAAAGTGTGTTAAAAGTTGCATTGTGAAAATATGATACTAATATACTTTTTATATATTTAATGATAGTACATTTTTTGTTAGTATATTTGCAGTGTACTATAGAAAAAGGGAATATATTTAAAATACAATAAAGTATACTTTTTTCACTAGGGATATACAGACCCGGCGCCAGACACAAATTCACGGACGGGCATTACATTTTTTTCAGGGGGGCACAAATGAGATCAACCTCATTGCATAATAACATTAATTATGAATTAAATGGCCAAAAAAAAAAAAAAAAACACGAGGAAGAGCTAAAAAACACGTCGCAGGGCTCGAAATTGCCCGTTGATTTTTTTTTTAAAGGGGTATAATGTACTGACCAAGCGGCAACCTCCCCCTGTTTCTCGTGAAGCCAATACGGAAGTGAATTAAACTGCAATTCATCGACTGGCCGCTAGGACAGGCTGCAGAAGGGAGCAGAATCTCATTGACCATCATGTTAAATTAGTCAAGTTTACAGCAGAAAAAAACATGTTTACAGTCTGGTTCATATTGTGGTTTTGGTCTATACTGCGAATTTTGCCCTTCATGACAACTCTGAGGGGGGTGAATTTTTTTTATAGCTCATCTGTTTAAATTATATTAAGCCTTAAAGTTCTGCATAATTAAGGGCGTGGTCACTTGAGTGACAGGTGGATTGGCACTGCTGTCTGTGAGCCGTCATGTTACCTCAGCTAATTCCAGCCGCTGAATTTGGCATCTCACTCGTATTTGTGCTTTTTTCTGTATTATTTATACAATATATGGCTTGCTGCATACTCGAGACAGATGTCAGTCTGTGTACATGTGCTCGCATGCGGAACACACGTTGTTGGATCGTCGTGGCATTGGCTAAAAGTTTTGTTCCTGAGATTTACTGCAATGACAATACCAGGAGGATAACAACTCCGACAGCACTGCTTGGATATAACTAAAACTGCTGCACTATTTTGAAAAATTATACTTTGGATACGTGCTCATTAGTTTGAGAGAACATTTGAGAGATATACATCTGGTACATATATATATATATATTTCCAAGTGCCACGGATTGGATTCATCTCGCGATCTCTATTTCATTATAAAGGTATGAAATCCATTTGATTTGTGTTATTTGCACACCCAACACAAATTAATTAGCCTACTGGTGTTAGAGCATCTATAACGTTATCGTAAAAAAAATCACCGTAGATTGACAGTAAACCTTTAGTACTTTCTAATGATATTGTTATCTTTATTAATATTTTAGATAGTATCTAAGATAGATAGCTAGGGCGGGCGTGGTTTCAGCAACAAGTCGCATGGGCTCCAACTTCGTCCCGCCTCTTTGCCCATTTTCAGTTATCCGTGAGTGACGTGCGTCACGTGCAGCTAAGATGGCCGCGCCTCATTTATGCGTCAAAACCATAGACTGTAAAAAAATATGGACGTAGCGTCCGTGACGTCACCCATAGAGTTCTGAACAGCAGTTTTGAAGCGAAAATGAGGCCGCGGCCATCTTAGCTGCGCGTCACCGCACGTCACTCCCGGATAACTGAAAATGGGCAAAGAGGCGGGAGTGGTTTGAGCTGATATGACTGGTTGCTGAAACCACGCCCGCCTAGCTCGACGTGACCATGTTAGCAGCAAAGGAGCTATCTATCTATCTAAGATACGATCTAAAATATTAATGAAGATAAGTTTTATCATCAGAACGTTCTAAAGGTTACTGTCAATCTACGGTGTTTCTTTAAGATATAGATGCTCCAACACCAGTAGTGTTGGGTGTGCAAATAACAACATGGAAAATCAAATGGGACTTCATACCTTTATAATGAAATAGAGATCGCGAGATGAATCCAATCCGTGGCACTTGGGTAAAATATGAGTGTCCATTGCAAAACAAAAATACATTTCACATTTCTTCTGAATGATCTGCTCTCTGTCATCGTTCTTCAAGAAAGGATGCAATCTGAGCAGCCTTTATGTTGTAAAACTGTATACGATCGTATCTAACAAACAAATGAGCCTGTGTCCAAAGTATATTTTTTTCAAAATAGTGCAGCAGTTTTAGTTATAATATCCAAGCAGTGCTGTCGGATTTTGATATCCTCCTGGTATTGTCATTGCAGTAAATCTCACAATCAAAACTTTCAGCCAATGCCACGATCCAACAACGTGTGTTGTTTATCTTCCGCATGCATGCACATCTACACAGACACACATCAGTCTCGAATATTAGGCAGCAAGCCATATTTTATAATTGTATAAAATAATCGTGCACAAATACGGCTGAGATGCCAAATTCAGCGGCATCTGAGGTAAAGTGACGGCTCACAGACAGCAGCGCAATATACCTGTCACTCAAGTGACCACGCCCTTAATTATGCAGAACTTCAAGGCTTAATATAATTTAAACAGATAAGTTATAAAAAAATTCACCCCCCTCAGAGTTGTCATGAAGGGCAAAAATAGCAGTATAGACCAAAACCACAATTTGAACCAACTTGTAAACATGTTTTTTTCTGCTGTAAACTTGGCCAATTTAACATGGGACTCTATGAGATTCTGCTCTCTTTTGGAGCCTGTCCCTAGCGGCCAGTCGATGAATCGCAGTTTAAGTTACTTCCGTATTGGCTTCACGAGAGAAAGGGGGGAGGTTGCCGCTTGGTCAAAACTGCTGTTCAGAACCATAGACATATAATAAACACTAGACGCTCTATTGGCCGCTGGACCGTACGTCAACGGCGCCGCCATGTTGTGCGGGGCAACGTTCGCATAACGCTCATAACTGGAATTGAGAAAAATGTCTGCTTCGTGTGCTGCTTGGGGCTGTACAAATCGCTGCACAATTGAAAACCGGTCTCGGGGAATAACCTTTCACAGGTAAGACTGAACATTTGTTTCTGGTTGTATTTGGTCATTATATAATTGATAGTAGTTGGCCACCGGAGTCAGACAGACAATAGATAGCGATGTCACTAGTTAGCTGTGAAAGTTGAGACGTGAGTTTACATGATTTCTAATATAGTTTTAGCTTATGTTATTTTATAAACTAAAGTTTAAATATGCATCTCTATTTTATTAAAACCGACTTTTATGACAAGTACTCGTTACGGCTAGGTGGCTGATATTTTGTTAATCTTAATCTAACCCTTACTTTAAGGTTAGTTAGTGGGCTAGCTTTTCACACATTTAAGGTTTCACAAAGACAACGAGTTGAGGAGACAGTGGGAAGTAGCTTGAAGGGAAGTTTCCTGACTCATCTACATTATTTAAAAGTTTGCCATTAAATGGTGATTTGTTTATATATTTATTTCTTTTTCAGCCCATTGCAACCAGGGCTACACAAGCCTCAAGGAAAGCTGAGGAGAGCCTGTCAGTGGACTGTTCTCACCATTTCCAAGAGACTGATGGAAATATATAGCCTTTTGTTGTTATTATTATTATACCAATACTATGTTATTATTGTACTAGTCACTATTTAATTTACTATTTTTATTATTGTCTATATTATTCTGCAATTGATATTACATTGTATTTGCGATTATTATTATACCAATACTATTATTATCAATCTATTATAGTTATGATGTTATATTATTGTCTATATTCTGTAAATGATACTACATATTCTATTGCTATTATTATAGTATTATTATACTATATGCTATTATCAATATATTATATTATATTATTGTACTTATACTATTTTATAAATGTTCTATTCATTACTATTTTATTTGTTGTATACTGTTTGTTTATTGACAATATTATATACTTTATTATTGACTATATTTTTATATTATATATACACTACATAAACTATTTCTTATAGTGTATAACAAACTATTTACTATTCTCAATTTCTTTATTTGCATTGCACTGTAGATGTACCATATCATATGTATTACCATAAAGGATCCATCAGTTATCTTTGTTGTTGTATGTTTTTGGAGTATCTATCTGTATCATTTTAGTGCTATAAAAATACAGAAAGCAGCCTGTGTGATTTGTATTTGATTATTTTTGTTTCATTTTATCAGTGGTGGTCAATTCTAAGTTCAAGAAAAGCTAAAATTGCGTTAAAGACAGAAAATCCCTTTTTTACAATAAGAAAACGTTATTTAATTTAATGTGAAAATTAAATTATATCTCAGTATGGGCGTTTTCACAATTCTTATGCAAGAATAAAGCAGTCAAATACATGACAAGCCAGAGTTTTGACTATTTTTTATTAAAATAATATTTTATATGTCTAACTATAGAGATCTTAAGTAACTAGAACTTTTTGTACACCACGTACATTATAAACCACTGAAATTGGTTGATAAATGTAAACCTTATTTTTGTTTTTATCCAGAAAAACCGCAGCTCGTCCGTTTACTTGTGTTTATTAACAGCGCAGTCTTGCCCCGCACAATATGGCGGACTCGTTGACGTATCGCAGCAACAGTCCAAAGCGGCCAATAGGGCGTCTAGTGTTTATTATATGTCTATGTTCAGAACTCTATGGGTGACGTCACGGACACTACGTCCATATTTTTTTACAGTCTATGGTACTGACACTAAAGCCGAGTTCAGACTGCACGATTTTCAAAGTAGTCGGGTCACTGTTCTTTTCACACTGCATGACTATCTTGGCCAGCATTCAGTCGCTGCTGTGTTCAAATTGCACGATGGATCAGAGACAGAGGGTTTCAAACTGCATGACTTTACAATAGGAAGAATCGCCGACAACTCTGTCTGGCACGCAAACTACGTTTCACAACCAAACACACGCGAGACGTGACAAGGAAACAACGCGATATCACGCGTTCAAGACCAGAGTTCTCACGTGAGACTGGCCCTGTGTCTCAATCAGCTCCCTAGCTCCCTAGGTCGTGAATCAGTATATAATGAAAGTGAATGCGGCTGATACCCTGATCAGTGCCCTGACTGCTGAACTAGGGAGCTGATTGAGACACACGGTGGATTATTATTAAAAATAGTAGTCCGCAAGAAGCTTGAAATATGAATTGCCTGTGCGCTGATTTGCAGCGAAAACAACATAAATAAAAGAAAAATATGGAGGAGGATATGTTTGGGGAGACTGTGGATTGTGTGTTCTGCAACGAGAGTTGGAACTAAATACATAGGCTAACTTTTCAATGTGCTGCTGTTGCGGATGGTCAAGCAAATGTTTGTGCTTTGTTTTTGTTTTGTATAATTGTAATGTTTATCTGAAACGAAGCCATGCTTGCTGATATTGTGGTCTATAGCTCCTCCCCGAACTCCCCGCTGCTCTGTATCTTGCTCTCTCATTGGCTGTCGGTCATCGCCGATGTATTTTTCAGTCAGAACACTTTTCACACAGCAGGATTTTGAATCGCCGACAGGTCCAGATTTTTAGCATGCCAAATATCTCACGGGCGACTCGTCGGCGATTCTCTCAGATCGCGTCTTTGCTCATTCACACTGCGTGATTGTCACTCGCGTGAACGAGCACCGATTTGCCTGTGATTTCGGGCATTTGTCGGCGATTTCTCAAAACCTGTCGGCGAGCCAAAATCGGGGCTAAAATCGTGCAGTCTGAACTCGGCTTAACAAAATGTTGCGATGTTGAGGCGCTTGCGCTGCCTCTCGAGGAGAAATCGAAACAAAATGAGCGCAGCAGAAACAAAGAAACTCAGCTAACACACTGCCAGCAGCAGTATTAATCTAGGTAGGGCAGATTCTGGGTCTTAGCGCTAGTTTATGATAAACGCCAATAACATATCCTAATTGCATTCGCATATATCATCACTCTCCAAGTACATCAGACACACACTTTTGGCAGAATTCTAATGTCCTTGCGTTATTCATCCTGAGTGGCGCTCTAATTATGTTTAACAGACTTTAGTACACACGACAAACGCATAAAAATGCCATCTGAATTGCCTTTATGTAGTAGGCTATTTATTGCGTCCGAATGTCGTTTTTAGGATGTTATAAGGTATGTAGGAATTCCAGCGAAGAAAAAAGTTATGTCTATTCTCAGAAAAACAAAACAAACACAGAACTACTGTATATAAAAGATATTCACATGAGCACGGTTAAAACTAAAGGGTTTACTCTCATTAATTTAATAACGCTACTCCACGTAGGAAGAACAGACATGCCAACTTGTTACTGACCTGATACAGACACGTGTGAAGCGGACTGACCGTCTTGACCTGGAGCGAAGTTTACGCACAGACTGTAAAAAAATATAATATGACGTAACGTCACATGGAAATAAGCGGGGCAGCCAGAAATCTGCTCAAATGGCTCTCTATGAGGGTGCTGCAGGTTTACATTGGAAATTTGTGAGGCGCTGTAGAGCTGGGAGGGCTCTGAGACAGGCTGCCCCGCTTATCATGATTCATGCCTGCCGAATCCTTGCGCTACATTTTAATATATCCTGCTCACTTTACGACTAGAAAATCTGAAAAATATTTGTTGCAGATTGCTGAACATATTTATAATATATTATTAATTCAGTGTGTATAGAGGTCTATGTTTGGATGAATATTTTGTTGGGCTATGCCCCACCTGCCCATACAGACGAGCCGCGGCTGAATACTGCAGTAAAAATTCAAAATGTGGAGTTTTTATATTTATGACATATGATACAGTTAAGCAACATCACACGACCAAGAGTGCCGAATAATACCATCACGATTGAAAATGTGACACTTCATATGGCAGTTCTATAAACAAGTAATTAATATGGATTTACTTACATTTTAGACGCAATATTGAGTGTTTTTGTTCTGTTTTAGCAGCGAAAATAGTTCAAACAAAGATCACAGCAGAAGCGCGTCAGTCTCACAGCTTTCGCCTAGCATTACCTCGCTGATCTCTCCTGCCAACTTTGGTGGTCTTTGATTAAAGAAACGCCGTATATCCTCAGTCACTGTCACACGAGATAGCTCAGCATAGTTGTTTAAAAAATGACAGCTAACGTTAAGCGGCAGTGCTTTGCACACAACCAAACTTTCCGCGCTCAATATTTACAAACCAATCAAATCCGTTACATTTTTTTTTTTAAATAAGACCAAACAAATTTTTATTTTTATCCAGTAGTTATGTATATACAAAACGATAACTTTTGATAATGGTAGCCTATTGATAAAAAAATATCAAGAACTGGTGGTCGGTGGGACATGGAGTTGTCGACTCGTCCAGGGCGGGCACTAGTGACTCACAGGGCGGGCCAGGCCCCCCAATGCCCGCCCATGGCGCCGGGACTGGGGATATACCTCTCGGATTTCCTCAAAAATATCTTACTTTGTGTTCTGAAGATGAATGAAGGTCTTACGGGTGTGGAACAACATGAGTGAGTAATAAATGACAGAAATCTCATTTTTGGGTGAACTAACCCTTTAACCCCTGCATTCTCTCAATATACTCACCTATCTTTGCTCGGTTTTCTTCTCTCGGTCTCTGTGCTCTTAATTCTCGCTCCTTTGCTCTCTCCTCCGCTCGCCTTCTCTCCTTCGCAGCATCTAAGATCTTTTGGTCTAGTTGGTAATGGCAGTGCTTATTTTCTGCCGCCATCTCCTCGATCTTTTCAAACAACTGCACGACCTGCATGCCATCATTCTTAACTTTGGTGTTGAGAACATGATATCTGTTTCCACATTTCTCCAGCAGCCTGTGGAGGGCGCCGCCTTCGCTCTCGATGTGCATCTCTATGGGCGTCTGTCCCAGCCAGTCTTCATGAGTGAACAGGACTATAGTGTGTTTCCACACTCTCTGGCTGAGAAGATCGAGATGTTCCTCCAGCACTCTGTTGTTCATCTCGCTGTATTTCGTGTCGACGCGGATGACTAGGAGAAGAGCGTGTGGCCCCGGGTGACACAAAAACAGACTGTGCATGAATTCTAACTGGTACAGTTTTGCAGTATTCTGCACATTTGGATCACTCCAGCAGGGCGACTCGACCACTGTGACTTCTCTGCCGGCCACCGTTCCCTGTTTAAACTCAGCCTGAACGGCAGTCTTTAGCTCGAACGCCTCTCGTCGCAGGATAGTGTTCCCGGCTGAACTCTTCCCAGCTGTTCTGTGGCCCATCAGCACCAGCCTTAGTACTCCTGTCAATGAGAAAAACAAGCTTTCTATATGAATTATTATATGCACAAAGTCCATAAGCTACGCGATCAATTGTCTCCTCTAGATATGTCTCTAAATAATTCACTCTAACCCTTATATTATGATTCTGTATGGTATATTATGGGTCTGTTTGATCCACAATGTTTTTTGGGTTGTCAGAAATATTGGTTAACATAAGATTCCCTTTCGAAAGGGAACGCACTGCGTTTAAACTCTATCAAATCACAGCAATCATATTGACCGGCGACAGCCTATGACGTCACTACTAGTCTGACCTGAATGCACATAAGGGGTGTCTAGAGAACCAGTCATTCTCTTTTCATCTTCAGGGACTGTTTTGTTTGAAGCACTGTTCAAAGTAAGAATGGCTTAAGCAAATGTTTCAAGCTGTGTGTTCCTCTGTGTCATAGATATTGATGCTTTATGACACTCATGACTTGTGCGTCCTATGCATGCTCAGTGCTTTACTGTTTACGTGCTCTGTGAGCGTTTCCCGCTGAGGAAGCTCCACTCTTGTTTGTCTCTCTTTTTGATGGAAGATGGACAATCTTTTTTGCTCAATGCCCACAGAAGTACTTCGCTGAAATGTTTGTAGGTGTTTATTTCATATGCTTCAGCGGCTGACAAGAGTGTTTTGCTGATTGAGGATGCATTGTCTCTTGCGTATTATTCTTTATAATGCTGGGTGCATGAAACATTGAAATTCTGTAGCAGGGAGATATTAGTAAACTTTATAAAGTTACTAATCAAAACAGGAAAAGTTCCACGAATGTCAAATGATGCAATCAATGAGCAAAGGAGAAACAGTACGGGGCGCATCTAAGCTCCGTAGCAGCGTCTCATTGGAGAATCGCTTCGGAGGACCAAAATACATATCATAATAATATATTATTACTGTTGGCCACGGGATAATATTTAATCAAGAATTGGTAAAATACTTTAACCTCAATTTTTCGCTTGACAAATAATTGATGAAGGGTTAAATATACATTCTGAATCATTTACAGTTGATTCGGTTCTTATTCACTGTAATTTAATTACCACATTAGTTATAATTAATTGATTTGGTGCTTACACGTCCTTAAGATCAGCAGACAGTGCTCTATTTATGTTTCGAGTGATATGTGGGTTTGTGTGCAAGCTTTTGGCATCTAATCACACACATTACTTGTGCGTTGTTTGTTTGGGCGAGGAGCGTGCGAGTTCAGTTTTTGAGGAAACTATTTGCTCGCGCGGTATGTTTTCTCAACTTGTCATCAACTATCTGATACTCAAATATGTGCAAGTGAGTGCTTTGTCATTTAAAAAATCTACATAATGACCTTGATCTTAATATATAACATGAATTCATCCATTTGTGAATGGTGAACTGGGAGAACAATAGAGTGAGTGAGCTTTATAGTCACTTACACAATGTGTATCTGATATGAATAAACGTCAGCAAATTATATTTGAATGGATTGTTATTGCTGCTTCCATAGACATCAGTGTGTATTTCATTGGCTGTTGCATTGGGACACGTGACACCACTGGATATTGAGTCGGCCGACAGCTCCAGATATTTAGCATGCTAGATATTTGTCTGGTGTCTGCGAGGTGTCGGCTCCATTGAGCTCAAGGAAGGTCATGTGTCCAAGGGTGTGTCATCCCTTCTTTTTGGGCCACTCTGACATCTGGCCTCGGCTAGGACTTTAGGAATACATCTTTTTAGACAGAGGCAGTTCTGCTGTAGCTTTTCCTCCTCTTAGCCTGCAGTAGCTCAGAGTAAGCTATTCCTAGGAGAGCCTCTCCAGATTAAGACTGGCAGCTAGCGATCCTAGTAACTCTCAGTGTGAGGGTTCAAAAGCACTATGCTGAGTCCTGATGCCCATCTCTACGATTCGGAGTGGGTTACTGCCAGTTCACATCCCTCTTTTTGGACGCCTCCTCTGGAGGAGTGGTTTTGGCATTTTAGTTTAAACAATTTTTCTGATATTTTTTGCAGCCATTCTTTGACATGGACTCCCCTCAGCATGGCAGCGTGGGTATTTTGTTCCCCATAGAGCTAGACGCAGTGCAAGTTCCCTTTTGAAAGGGAACGTCTCAGGTTACACATGTAAACATGGTTCCCTGAGAACAGGGAATGAGACACTGCGTCTTCCTGCCATGCCTCTGGGCCACCTGCTGAACAGTCCCTTCAGACGATAAGTGGATGACTTGTTCCCTAGGTGCTCCTTATGTGCGTTCGGATCATACTATTAATGACATCATAGGCTGCCGCGGGCCAATATGATTGTTGTGATTTGATAGCATTTCAGACACTGGTTCCCGCGGAGGCATTCCCCAAAGTGCAAGACGCAGTGTCTCGTTCCCCTTTTCTCAGGGAACCATGGTTACATGCGTAACCTGAGATGTTCCTTTTTCCTGAAATTTTGTCAAGAATTTCTATGATTATGATGTTTGTTAGTCAATTTTACTATGGTTAATGGCAGCAGAACAGAACCCTCAAAAAGTATTTATGTATTTTTGTTATGTATGCATTTGGCTTTTTATTTGAAGACATTTACATTACATTGATGGTGTACATTTTTATCAGTTTGCTGGAAAAGATCTGATTGCGAGTGCAGTGCTTCGACTGTTTGAGCTTCAGGAAAGCATAGAGTGCTTATCCACACTTCTGTTTAAAATGTTTAAAACGTTTTTTGTTTTTTTTTGTTTGTTTTTTTAAATACTGATTCTAAAATGAACAGTTTGTGGAAAAAAATATTGTTAAATACAGTTTGATTTTCAGGGAATTACACAGAATCCAAAGGGGTCAGTAAAAAACATGTGTTAATAAATGATAAATATAATAAATGTGCTTACCAATTTGAGACCTGACATATAGTCTCTGTTTTTGCACATTCTGCTGCCTCTGATGAGCTCTCCGTTTTGCTTTCCTTTTCCTTTCTTCCGTATCTTTTAAAATCTCTCTGTCCATCTCGTAATGGCAGGAGCTGTTTTCGGCCACCATCTCTTCCACCTTGTCCAGGAGATCTTGGACTTGAATGCCAGCATCTCTGCTCTCAGTGTTGAGAACATGGTATCTATGGCCGCATTTCTCCAGCAGCCAGCGGAGGGCACCACCTTCGCTCTCAATGTGCATCTCTATAGGCGTGTCCCCTAGATAGTTCTCAGAGGTGAACAGCACAATGATGCGACTCCAGACTCTCTCTCCGAGTAGCTCTACATGTCCCTCGATCACGCTCCTGTCGGTTTCTCTGAAGGCCACGTCTGTGCGTACGATCAGTAATATAGCGTGGGGTCCTGGAGCACACAGAGACGTGCTGAGGATGATCTCCTGCTGAAGTAACTGGCAGCTCTCTGTGATTTCTCTGTTCTTGCACCAGTCGGGGACTTCGACCAGAGTGATCTTTCTGCCGGCCGCCTCTCCGTGCCTCTTCACACACTCTGCACTTCTTCTCGACTCAAACTCCTTCTTGCCCAGGATGAAGTTTCCTGCAGAACTGTTTCCAGGTGCTCCGTGCTCCATCAGCACCAGCCTGAGCTCGGACAGTCTCTGTGTGTGACCTGAGTCCAGACACAAATCAATAGCTAACAAATATCCATCCACACAAATCAGTGCACATTTTAATATCAGCACCTTTAATTTTTTTCTTTTCTTTGTAACCAGTGGCGTAAATTTGTTTTAAAAAGTGGTTGGGACATGAGTGTGTGTGTGTGTGTGTGTGTGTGTGTGTGATCACTGCGTTTTAGTTCAAGCGGCACATGAACCAATTATCTCTTCATACTATAAACATGAATTAACATCAGTACACACCGTTTTTTAAGTTCACCGACCCCTCCCTCATTAAAACCTGTGTTCAGTGATAAAGCGCTCTACTGTATATGAGCGCCAAGAGAGCACAGTTGCATGCCTCTGATAACAGCGGCAACATTAACGAACGCTCAGCATGATTTCAAAAACAACACCTTCCAGTGCTAGATCACTTCTTATTTAAAAAACGAATGAAATGAATGCTTTGCTAGTCAAATGGAGATGTTTCATGTGCATTAGGTACATCCATGCCGCAAGATGTTTCAAAAAGTGGTAGGGACAATATCGACCCTGGTGAAAAGTGGTGAGGACGTTAGCTATTTATATGCCATGAACATATATATATTATATATATATATGTTCATGGCATATAAATAGCTTTCGCCTCTGGCTTTCTTAGTCGGGGACACTTGATATTCAACATTATTACTGACCGCATTGTTTGAGAACTAAACTGAGCTGGACTGATCTGAATAATGACTCTATTGTCTTCTATAGAGCTGCTTTACAGCTGAATCAGATTTTGTCTTATATCTGATTCAGCTGAAGTTTGCATCATTGATTCTGTTATTTTCCTGTTTATCACTGTGAAGCTGCTTTGGAACAATCTGTACTGTATAAAGCGCTGTAGAAATAAAGCTGAATAGACTTTATCTACACAAATGGGCAATGACTGTAGACAGAATGTACACAGAACAAATCAGTCGACCCTTTTTTGGTAAACTCACCCATCTGTTCTCTGATTTTTACTCTCTTCTTCTGGGCTTTTATCTCTCTCTGTCTCGCTCTCTCCATTGCCTCCTTTTTCTGCTTCTCTGCTTCTTTTACATTGAGGTCTATATAATAGTGGTGGTCATTATTTCCGTCCACCATCTTCTCGATCTTGTCCAGCAGGTCTGTGACCTGAGTGCCGTCACGCGTGCGCTTGCTGTTGAGAACATGATATCTGTTGCCGCATTTCTCCAGCAGCCACTGGAGGGCGCCGCCCTCACACTCAATGTGCATCTCTATGGATCTGTTTCCCAGGTGTCCTCCATCAATGAATAACACCATAACATGAGGCCAGACCCTCGTACCGAGCAGCTCAAGATGCTCCGCCGCTGATGTCCTGTGAGCCTCGGTGAACGAGATGTTTACAGGTACGACTATAAGGAAAGCGTGTGGACCTGGAGGGCACAGAGCCGGGCTGCTCACAATCTCCCGTTTGAGTAACTCAGTACTGTCGTCTGTCTGTCCAACCGACCAGCCTGGAGCTTCAACCACAGTCAGCGGCCTGCCATTCACCTGTCCCTGTCTGACCACACACTCCAGACTTCTCTTCGACTCAAAGTCCCGTCTGTCTAGGATTGTGTTTCCAGCAGAGCTTTTCTCTGTATTCTGAAATCCCAGCAGAACAATCCTCATCAGGGAGCTGGATTCTCCTTCATGGAAAGAAACAGACAGTTTCAAATGAAACTTTACTTAAGCTTTCACTGTAATAATTACTACTATGTCTTAATTTCCAATAATATATTTTTAATTTATTGAAGAGAGAACATTCATGTCCAGGGACTACAGATGCAAATAAGCTATCTAGCTAACTCTGGCACAACATGGTACCTAAGTATTGTTATGTATTGATTGATAAAAGTCACAGAAGGCTAAAAATTTATATTTTGTACTTGTAATTTGTAATTTTGGACAGATTCCCCCAACCACTGGCATGCAAAAACAACACCTTGAACTCTTCATCTTGTTCCTCAAACCATTCCTGAACAATGCGTGTTACAGTATATAATCTACCCAGACCTTCCAAGGGGTCTTGTTAGGAGATGATCAACGATATTTGCTTCACCAATGTTTTGGCTCATCACATACAGACATAAATAGGACACATAAGGTCATAATCTCTAAGATACACTTGAAAAGTAGAATGTAGACGTGTAGGGCTGAGTGAATATGAGCAGAACTCTTTACTGGCCTAGTACTTCAGAAATCCCTTTAAAGTATATGTGAATTAAACATGGCACAATGGCCTTCATCAGCACAGTATGTTAATGCCTATCCAGTGTGAGGTATTCATCAATATGCTGACTGAGGACTGTTGGGACACTCCAGGCACAGGATGGATCTGTTTGGAGAGACAGAGTACGGATATGGTTTCGTTTTCCGCTGGCTGGGGCTGATAACGGAGCTCTTCAGTCTTTGCCTTAGTAAAGCACAAGTTTACACGAGTTTACACACGATATGCGATGTAAATAGTGACTGCGTTATGTAGGACTATCAGTTATTTCTTTTAATTGTATGATTAATTTGTGTTCAAAATATCATATTTGTTACTCAAATATCATGTTTAGCAAGTTACAGAGAACCCAGCAGCCAGGCAACAGACAAATAGCCGATCCTGAGTGACGACATCACTACTCGCATTCTAGCAGAACGGTTCGGCACGGTTGGCTAATTCCGGGCGGAGAATGGTTTGTAATTGTGCCGCGCCGTACCGGGCTCAGTTTGAAATACAACTGGAACTGTCTCTTACCATTCATCCGTTCGGCCCGATGTTGGAAAGCGGATTTTGTGAGCAGTGCAGTGGTGTAATGGCAATTTTCAATAAAATCTTTCATTACAGATTTTGTTTCCAAACAAACCAAACATATGGGTGACCCTTCAACTTGGTAAAAAATGTAATCTGTTAACCATCCTGATTGGACAGTGAAAACACGATTTTTATTGTAAATTTTTCATTTATTTTTGCTAATTTTAGTAAACGTTCACATTAGCGTGCACATCCTATGCTGTTATTACAGTTTTTTTATTTGCTTTGGTACTATTTTCACAAGTAATGCCGAGTTCAGACTGGACGATTTTCAAAGTAGTCGGGTCACTGTTCTTTTCACACTGCATGACTATCTTGGCCAGCATTCAGTCGCTGCTGTGTTCATACTGCACGATGGATCGGCGACAGAAGGTTTCACACTGCATGACTTTACAATAGGAAGAATCGCCGACAACTCTATCTGGCACGCAAACTACATTTCACAACCAAACGCACGCGAGATGTGACAAGGAAACAACGCTATCTCTCTTCTTCTGATGCATCTTTGATCAATCTGATGTTATACTGTACAGTCATTGACTGTTTCTTTTCCCTTGTTCTCTGTCCTGCTGTGTTAACAAATTTCAAATCCCTCTGTATTTGTATGTCTGTCTGACTCTCTCTCTGTCTCTCTCTCTCTCTCACACACACACACACACACACACTCAGAAATTCAGAAATTGCAAATGAGTTCTTTAGAAACTATGCTATAATCAATATCTATAGAAATCGTCTCAGTTTACGTATGTAACCATGGTTCCCTGAGAACACTGCGTTTGAAATGCATATGGGGAACGCCTCCGCATGAACTGCTGTCTGAAAACAATATGAACTCACGACAATCCTATTGGCTGGCGACAGCCTATGAAGTCATCATAGCGTGACCGGAAGTATATAAGAAGCGCCTAGAGAACCAGTCAGTATCTTATCGTCTGAAGGGTCTGTTCAGCAGGCAGCCCCGATGCATGGCTAGGAAACTCAGAGTCTTGTTCCCCTCAGGGAACCATGGTTACATACATAACCTGAGACGTTCCCTTTCGAAAGGGAACTCTACTTGGCGTTTGAACGCTATGGGGAATGATATACCCACGCTGCCATGCTTGAGGGGAGTGCATGCCAAAAATGGCTAGACAAACGTCAGAACTAGCAGCTTCCACTGAAGTGCCATAACCACTCCCCCTACGGGTCATACATAGGCTGTCAGTGATTACATTCCCTATGGCCAACAGCCCAAGCTATAAGCCTCAAAGAGGCCTTCTGCAGAAGGCCTACCAAGGCCGCTCAAAGGCTTCTGGAACCAAACTTCTTTTCAGAGAAAAGAGGGTACCTTTAAGGAAATGTGGCCAGGAGGCCAGAGGGAACCCTAGCCAGTCATTTGTCAGGGGAACATACTCGACCCTGATTGCCACCAGGGAGGCCTGACCTGGTCTACTTTTACAGAAAACTAGTTTTGGCCAATGACCTGTCTGATCACAGAGCCTCAATTCACATTCTTCAGAGAAGATATCCAGTAAGAGTGACTGCAAAGAGGCAGTAACCAACTCAGAGAGGCCTTCAACCAGTGACCAGACTTAGGGAGCTAAGTACTATGCAGAAAGACTGTCAAACAAGGGGAGTACTGGTCTCAACCAAACAGATAAATGTACTGTAGGCACAAAATCATGGAGGCCCAGAAGGGGGCCTACAACATGACGTAGTTCTACATCATGTAGAAATACCTCACAGCAGCCTTGCAAAAGTCCAAACATGCGAAACTACATGCTTAATCTGCTTAAAGGACACCCAGGTGTGGGGGTTGGAAAGCTTAAAGCAGCTTAATTGCTGGTAAAGCAAGAACCCACAAACCTGGGAAGTTGTTCAGATTGAAATGAGTTAAACTAGCAGAAAAAGACTGTAGTGTGCCCACATAACAGTCTACCTCAACACAATCTGACAAGCAGTGTACTCATTAAAACACCTTTTACTCTTTAAACAAGAGTACAGACTCACGCCATCATGTTCTGAAAGAGGCCCAAAAAAGGGCCTACGACTCCAGAAAGACATGTGGCGTCAGCTCGTGGCAGTGTCTAAGCTCTAAGGGAGCCATATATGATAACCAAACTCTCCAGTGAGGTTAACTAGTTTAGCTCAATCTGAGCTTAAATCTGTCCCACACATTCGAACAGGCAATGTACTCAATAAAACACTTAACTCTTTAAACAAGAGGAGTACAAACTAGAAAACACCAGAAAACACGGGCATCAGCCAGTGGCAGTGTGTAAGCTACAAGGGAGCGTGATCTGAGAACCAAACAATCAAGTGAGGTTACCTAACTTAACTCAACCTGAGCTTAAATCTACACATTCCAACAGGCAATGTACTCAGTAAAAACAGTTTTTACCCTTACATTAAGAGGAGTACAAGGGATATACGCCGCCATGCTCTAAAGGAGGCCAGTACCGGCCTACTACTTCAAAGATCACGGACATAAACCTGTGGTAGTACTAGTTTTAAGTGAGCAAATTCTAATTAAACATCTACCAATAAAACTTGTGATATAACAAGGTATTGTATTCTGAAGGAGGTCCAAAACAAAGCCTTCTACTCCAACAACACAATCAAAACTTGTGGCAGTGTTTAAACTCTAAAAGGGAGATACATAGGAACCAAACTGTACAGAGAGGTTCCCTAAATAAACTCAACCTGAGCTATGCATTCCAACAGGTCGTACACTCAGTAAAAAACAATTTTTACCCTTACAGCAAGGGGAGTACAAACTTAGTCACCATGCTCTGAAGGAGGCCAGAGCAAAGCCTACTACTACAGAAACAGGTGCTAACCTGTGGCAGCAATAGAGTTATTGGGCTCACATCGTGTAGGGCAAAATATAGAACTTTATCCACACATTCCACCAGGCAGTGTACTCAGTAAAAACACTTACTCTTTAAGCAAGAGGAGTACAAACTTACGCCATCATGCTCTGAGGGAGGTCCAAACAGACCTGTGACTTCAGAATGACACGGGCATCAACCTGTGGCAGTGCTAGTTTCCAAGTGAGCAAACTCTAACTGAAACATCTACCAACAAGCCTTGTAATACAACAAGCTATTGTGCTCTGAAGGAGGCCCAAATGGAGCCTTCTACTTCACACAACACAAGCGTCAACTTGTGGCAGTGTTCAAGCTCTAAGGGAGCAATATATGAAAACCAAACTATGTAATGAGGTTAACTTATTAAACTCAACCTGAGCTTATACAATCCAACAGGCAATATACTCAGTAAAAAACACTTTTTACCCTTACAGCAAGGGGAGTACAAACTACGTCACCATACACTAAAGGAGGCCGAAGTCGGGCCTACTACTCCAGAACATACAGGTGCTAGCCTGTGGCAGTATTAGAGTTACTGAGCTCCCAAAGTGTAGGGTAGGAATCAGAACTAACATATTAAAGTACAATACCCTTGAACAACAAGGGAGTACTATTTATCCAACCCTGAAAAATACAGGGTGGGTACTTTACTTTTTTCAGAAATTCTCACCAAAAACAGATACAATCTGTACTGAACCCTAGGGAACAACTTTCATAAAAAGCTACAACCATATCACTCAAGCTTGAACATAGTTCAAGTGGTTCAGGGAAAAGACTGAAGTCAAAGTACCACTAGATAGTTCTGGGGGAGCGGGGCCACAGCAACAAACTTTCTAATCACATAATTAACCAAAAGGTGGCTAACAGTGCGGCTTAGTTAAAGCCGACATCTGAATACATATGAAGCCAACACATCCAAAAAAGGGGACAAACAAAGTACTACCCTAATAATATATTGTTACAGCCAACCTAATGGAACTTCAGGTCCCTTAGTCCACATCCTAAAAGTGAAATTGATTATATATAAAAAGAGATCTACCAAGCCAAATTCAGCAGGCGTAACTGATATGCTTACAAACAGATATTGTGTGCAAGTAACACCCGCCTGACCTATATCACGAGATAGTTGCACTCATCTCGTCAGTAGGAGGCGCAAACGCGAACCCATACTCACTCCATCAACACCAGTGAATTAAACTGCTGATGTTGATGATTGCGAGCTGAATACAGATCCTTCCATGCCCTCTTGATCTCAGTATGAAGATCAGGATTCAGGAGGCTCACCATCTTCATCCTCATCAGCCATCTCCTGCTCTCTTGGGCTTAGAACAAGAAGAGCAACTGCTGCTGAATCTAACAATGTCATAGACAACACATCATCATAATCACACAGCTTTCTCCCGTCAGCCATCGAAGGTCGCAGAGAATTTCACCCCTTCAACTCTTCAACAAGCCCCAGCTGAGAACCTCATGATCTAGTCTCTACTCTGCCTCAGCAAGAGTAATACCCGAACATTAGGTGCAGCTACCGGTCCTTCTCCTCTTGAGGAAAAGACCAAAAGAGAGTGGAGCATTTTACAAGTAAAACACACTCATAATAACAAACAGGCAGATCCCACAAGAACTGCCTGTACATGCTCTTTTGTTCTCATAAAAGACAACGTTACAAGTTATGTGTGTGATCAAATGTCAACACTATGGGACACAGATACACACAATTCCTGAAACGTTTGTCAGACATAAATTACCTTAATATCGGTTTGATATCGCTTCAAACAAAACAGTCCTTGAAGACGAAAAGATTCCAACTGGTTCTCTAGGCACTCCTTATATACTTCCAGGTCGCACTATGACGTCATAGGCTATCATGAGTTGATATTGTTTTTCAGACACCGGTTTACGCAGAGGCGTTCCCCATATGCGTTTCAAACGCAGTGTAGGGTTCCCAGTGTTGGGGAGTAGTTAACTACATGTAGCTTGTATGTAGTTCAGCTACTTTTAAAACAGTGTCGCTTTTCCAGTAGTTCACTAAATTTTCCAGCAAGTAGCGGTGTAGCGCGACCAAAAGCTACAAGCTACATTCCGTTTTGCATTCTGCGATGCATTGAAGTAGCAGATCACAAACTAAAATCGTGGATTACTGCCATCTATCGTTATATCACGGATCTTGCGGCTTTATCAGTTCATCAGCAGTTCATCGAGAAGAGATCGTCTGGTGATTATGTAAAGGACAGGAGAGGGTTCACACTGCACAAATCGATTAGTAAAGGTTACGCTTAATTTAAACAAATGATGTGACAAGTGAAAACACTGTCTGTGTCGAAGACTTCAAGCACATACAGGTGAATAATAGCCTTTTTAAATTGATTGTCCTGCTTTATTGCAGACTATATCAAATGTATGCAAACTATTTTATTACAGCGGTGACCCGCCTTCGTCTAATCTGTCCCGCCAGTTTTATAATGAACATAAGATCACTAACGCTGTGTTTTGCGTCATTGCATTGGCAAAGCATCCGTCAATTGAACAGAAAACAAAATCGCGACATAGTTTAGTGCGCTTATCACATGGCAAAGGCTGATCTAATAAAATCGGTTGCTCGGGTATAAGAATGTTCACGCGAGAAGTGCATGATTCGCATCTCAAAGCTTTATATCACTGTATGTGCTGTGAGTTTAACCTGCATTTTTCTGTGTATCCAATTTAAGTTTCGGTTCGGTTTAAGCGCAGGTCCGGTTCCAGAACCAAATCATTGAGGGTGCTTCTGAAATAAGTGAGGGTGCAAAAGTAAAGTGCAGGTGTAATGTGTAAACAATGGCACCACCATAATAAGAATAGCAATGTATAGTGAGACATTTAAGATTTTAAGAAGTCATTTTACAAATAATTTAAATAGTATTTCAAAAATATTGATACAAAATTCTAATATTTTTCTAGTCTGCATTTACATTGCTTATTATTATTCTTATCATTGCATATTTTTGTCCCGTGTTATGGTTATGGTAGCCATTTTGAGCATGAATCCTGCATTTATATGTAGAAATCATTTCTGAAACTGCAGAGTGCAATTGGTTGTCAGTCTTTTCATAGCATGAAAAACAAAACTTATATTAAAATTCTGAATGTATTATTTATAAAGTGTGCAAACAGTGTCAGTGTGAGATATAGGCTACATTTGAGTATTGTATCTTTTGATATAGTTTACAAAATAAAACAGTACGTTTTGAAATCATAATTGTAGTGCATTGCTTTGTTTAAACCCCAAACATCTTACTTAAACATTCTTCATTAACAGTTATTCAGTTATTTGTAATAAGCTATGTCATTTAAAAAAAAAAAAAATCAAAGTAGTTTCAATGTAGCTAGCTACTTTTTGTTAGTAACTTGTAGTGTAGCTAACTACTTTTTCAAAATGGTAGCTTGACTGTAGTTTAACTACTTTAATTCATGAGTAGCTTGTAGCTTGTCAAACTATAGTTTCAGAGTAGCTTCCCCAACAGAGTTCCCTTTCGAAAGGGTTAGGTTAGGTGTACCAAATGATTCATTGATTAACCATTAAGATCATTTGGATTAAATAATAGACAAATGTAATAAACTGAATGAAAAGAGATGCAAATGAAAAGTTTGATAGTAATAGTATAATGATAGGCAGTCACTGTGAATGAAACAGATGAAACCCTTATTTTGTGTAGTGAAAATTATGCTTTGTGATTTTGTGTATTGTATTAACACAATTGAAAATATGCTGAAATGTTTAAAATAAGTGCACTTTTGATGATCTGTTGTGATATTAGTACTAAGAGCTTTGAAAATTTACCAATTGCTTGTGAAAATTGCACTAAAGCAATTTAAAAAAACTGTCATACAGGGATCGGCTGGAAATAGCGACCTCTCCTGGATTGATTTAATATTAACATTATAATCTAAACGCAATCTTTATATTACTTGGTTTTCAAATGTTTTAAAGTTGATAATTTGAGTGGTCCAGTGGGATGTATTTAAAGACATTGCGGCTGTATGCAATCCCTGATCTACTATTGCTTAAACATGTATTGAGGAGAATATGCTAATGTACTTCTCCCCCTCTTGATCACCACCCATTTGCCATATCTTGTGGTTTCCTGTCAGTTGGTTTTGGTGTTGGTATTCCACTCATGAATAACAATGCTTTGCTCAGGGTATAAGAAGGAAAGGTAACTGATGTTCGGGGAGAAACCCTGCCACTCCCGCACACCGGTGCGTAACCTCTGAATACAAGAAAGGCTTTTACGGCCTCTTCTGCACAGCAGTGCATTATTTGTTACAACTAAGTTTTCTATACAGTATGTTGTTCCATTCTACTGTCTGTATATTTAAATATGTAACATAATAAATAACTTTGCCTGCTTTAAAGGTTTTGAGAATCTTTCCTTTTGTAACTGATAAAAGTGAAAGCTAAAGTGATTGTAACTTTCATTATCTAAGCGTTCAAGTTAAATCCTACGTTTTCCTATCAATTCAAAGAAATACTTTTACCTTTAATGAATAAGAGGGTAAAGAATAACAACAACTTTAATGAAGTCAGATTAATTATATTGGAGTCAGATAAATAACTGAATTATGCACGTCATCCTTCAACTGCTTTTTGGTCTGATTACTGGTTCAAAATAGCAGCTTAAGTTTCCAGCCTTACAGACGTCAAGGTCAAGTTTATTTATATAGCCCTTTAAAACAACATAAATGCTGACCAAAGTGCTGCACAACAGTTCTCAAGATCGATCATGCTACAAAATTGTCAGATATAAAACACTCCTATGAGCACTTACGGTCAGAGATTGAACTGGGTTTTGTTGCTCCTTCAAGTTGAGGTACTGAATCTCTTGCTGTTGCTCCTGTATATTGAGGCACTGAGCCTCTTTCTTGAATCTCTCTCTTCTCTGCTCCGCTCTGGTGATATGAGCTGCCAACCTTCAACCGATCTGAAGAGACCATCACAACATTCAACAGCTGAAGACACTCCTCTAACACTTCATCCACAACCATAACAAAAGCACTTACTATATTAAATTAACTTAAAAAATCTCTTTCTCTTCTTTTCTGAATGTCACATCTGCTCTAGCTGATATACTTATGAAATGCTATTTAACTAAGTTACCTGAAGAAAAGCATCTGCTAAATGAAGAAATATAAATGTACAAATTTAAATTAACCAAGATTAATAATTGCTGTAAAAGCAGTGTTCATTAGTTCATGTTGACTATTTCATAAACTAGTGTCCTTACTGAATAGTGCTACACATTCAGTTTAGCTGTATGCATTCAACTCATTTATTTGCACATAATACATACCTAATATTCCCACATTTTCACTGACTTTCCCACAGGATTCATTTCCTCCAGGTTTAGGTGGACCTACATCACAGGGAACAGAAAAATGAGAAGATAAACTGAGACCAGACATTAGAACAACCCTTAAAAATATGTGAACCAAGGCAGTAAATGGTTATAAGGGCTGTTCTTGTGGCAAATTATGAAAATGATTTAAATGCACTGTAACAAATTGCTGTAGTTTTTACAGCAAAATTCTACAGAAACTTTCTGTTTTACCATTTTACAAGTTATTACTGTATTTTGCAATGCATTATGGGTCAAAAAGAGTATTACAGTTGTTAACAGAATTTTTCCAGGTCAACTGTAAATTAATTTACAGTTAAGAGGTATTTTCGCTGTAGCTCATACGTTTTTACATCAAATTACTGTGATGTGGCATTATGGGACTGCGCGGGCTGAATACGTTTGAAAACTAGTGGACTGGAGCAGGACATGAACCGTTGAAGATAAAAGGCATTATTCTACAACTTTTGGTAAGTTCACTTAAATTTACATCCATAAATATTCAAATCAGATGTATTACATTTAATGCATTTTAGTGATTCATATTTTAAACAGAATTCTTAACGTCAGATATAATTATTGTATCGACTTAAATAACAACTGCGTGTTATCAGCACATTTAGTGGGATATAAAAGTGTTTGATTCCAATATGTATTTATTTTTTGCTGAAACAGGAATGTGTCGTTAACTTTTAATTTATTGTTTCAGGAGAGGGTGAGAATCATGACGGAGCGCCCATTAGCCTTGAATGAGGGTAGAATCAGGGTATCTTCCGTTCATTCATGTTTTGATTTGATATTGAAATCAGAAAAATGAGAAATCCACACATTTTTTGTTTTTCATTTTTAAAATGAAAACGAAAAAACAAAAAATTGGCTTAATTTTTCTTTATTCGTTCTGGGGTTGGAAACAAATAAGCACTTTGAATATTTGATCTCTACATGTGGGCGGGAATGAAACGCCTCTTTCCACTGATTGGTCAAGGAGACGTCAAACCATGTCGTCATCAGTTGTTCATCGGTTCCGCTCAACAGAATAAAAGTCCCTCTACAGCTGTACGGATTCTTAACGCGTTTATTCTACATTTTATCTCTTTCTCACGAAATATTAATTTACTTTGCTGCTGCACACAATTACCCCCAGTCTACAACGTTGGCACAATGCCCGTTTTATTGAAGTGACCAACTATTAAAATCTAGTGAAGCTGCTCAACGCACTGGGCAGCGAATGTATAGGCACACATTGAATTAAAAAGTGCAAATCAGTAGCCGATGTAAATATGCAGCAGTCATAACTTTTGTTTTAGACAACACCCTGAGTTTTGGGATCTGGGATGAATTTGAAATAAGACAAATATGAAAATATATTACATGTTATTAGTTCATCAAAGCGGTGCTATAGAGAGATGGACTGCGGGAGGCTGGGTTGAAATGGTCCCTGCGTTTTCCAGCTAAACTGATGCTGCACTACAACGGTCGCGAGCTCTCTTTCGAATCTCTGGGAGAGGCCAAGAAGTTTAAAAACTCCCAAAATGCATCTAAACTGAACAACAGTAATGTTTCGTACTGCAATCACTTGATTTTGATGCATTAATTCAAAGATTTTGCTTCAGTAAGCAGAGCAAGTGCAAAAGACATGCGTTCCAGACAACACTTCAAAGATCGTTTACAAGGTGCAACCAGTGTGACGCAGCCATGCGCACTTACCAGACCGTAGCATGCTGCTGTTTCTTTGCAGCCAAATTAATTGTAAATACTACATTGGAATTATCATAATCAAGGTCGGAAATTAACGGGGGCTTGGGGCAAATATGCCTCCAAAAATTGATTTAAAAACACGCCCGTTATGAATGTCTGTGCGCAAATATTACTTTCACTTTTAAAATAGAGGCAATTCGAAGGCTTGAATGGTGGGTGGGTTCATTATTATTCTTAATGAAAAACACAACAAAACAGTACAATGACAAACTCTCTTAATATGTGCTTTTACATTTCGCTTGTCAACCAAATTTTCCTCCCTCGTCTTGTCATTCAAAAAATGAGGCGAAATGGGTGAAGTGAATTGAAATCTGACTCCTGCTGTTCACTGAATCGAGCAGATGCGCTCCGTTTTAACGGTCTATTTTCTTACTAAACTAAATGATTATTAAAAAAAAAATCTAAACGACAATGGGTGGCGGTGCTGCGGTCATGGTGGGCCAGTGAAGTGTTGAAGTGATGTAACCGGTGTTGCAGCTGAACACCGGTAACTCTATCGATCTCAGCAATATGTAAGTAAAGTAACATCACACGAGTATATACTCCTGTTTCTCCGAGTATTGTTTATTGGTCTTCTGATTTGAAGACCAATAAACAAGCTGATATTAGGTGATTTAATACGGTCTGTTTTTGCTCTATTTCGTGAAAACGGTTTCAAACAAAGCTACACCAGAACTGTTGCGCGTCTCCAATCGACAGTGATTCCTGAATGAATCTGCGTTTTGAACGACTGATGAATGACTCGCACATTAAGATTTACCGCCACCTACTGGTTGTTTTATTTTCATATTTACACTTTACATAGATTGTTTTTACTTAAAATATTAAACTTTTAAAGATTTTTATAACATTTTAAATTAAAAAAATTATATTTAAAAACAATCGATTGAGTACAACATTATTTACTCAAGAGCGGCATTAAGCAGTCTATGTAAATGTCTAAATAATACCACTTCAGATGGAGCTTCTGTGCCATTTCTGCAGTGCAAAGATGGATTTTTTTGAGGATTTCTTTTGATTGGTAACTGTCTGATTTGGTCTTATTGTCCTAACTGAGTTTATTGTTTAACATTTTAAAAACAAATTTTGTATTTTAATTTAAGAAATTTATTAAATATGATGCCCACATTTAAGATTAGAAAAATGCTCTTATAATGGTACAAATGCCCCAGGAAATTAATTTGAAGGGGCAAATATCGCCCTGTAATGGGAAAGTTAGTGTCTGTTATTGAACAGAACATGCTCCTAAATTTTTGACCGTGCTCCTAAATTTTGCTCATTAGGAGCACAAGTGCTCCTAAAGGAAAATGTTACCGTAGAGCCCTGTGGTACTAATATCGTTGGATGCTGTGATTTTCTCATTTATTTCACCAGTTTGGATTTCTTATTGAGAGCATGTAAACCCAATTTTTAACAAAAGCCTGCAACTAAATTGAACGCAAAACAGTTTGAGCAAATGATGTAACGTTAGGGGTGCTTCGACTTTGCTCGCCACTGCCAGGGAGTATTGTTTAGAGCAGAGGTAAATCCAGTACATTTAATCAAATTACCTCATCATTTGCAGTCAAAAATGACTGTATCCACACAAGCAGCATGCATATGATAGATTGCGTGCAGAATCTGCTGCCTTATTTTGCGCTAAATACTGCCGTTCTCCTTTGTAAAAGTGGGGATTTAGCACTTACTCGCATGAAGAACAAATATAGACACAGATAATGGATTAATTTCGATTTAAGACTCAAACTTTCTCCGATACAAAAACATACATTGTGTGAGTTCTTGTAGGCTATTTAATGATGATAACAAGCAAGAATGCAATCATTCCCAAATATCCACATGACTGCAAACGTGACATTATTATACAACAGTTCAAAACACAAAACAAAACATTTTAAACACAGTACTGTCAGTATTTACTCTATTTTGCAATGAAATAATAGTTCTGACGAAAACCACAGCAGAACTACAACACATGTCTGTGTTTGGAGCAGGGACGTGCACAGACATTTGGGGGGCAGGGGCTCAAGTGGAAAAAAGGGCACTTCTCATAATTATTTATTTAAAAAATAATGAACCCTTAAATATATTAAGACAACTCTGACTTCCCTTACACTCACGCAATTGTTTTATACTCCACAGATTTCTACAAAATAATCAGTTCACACAGAGACCATGGTCTTCTTTAGTATTCACCAGGTTTATCACAAGAGAAGTCAATAGTAACTATTTTCAAGTAGCTATATATTTAGAATAAATGACTGCACCAAGGAGAGAGACATAGTTTCACTAATAATTTGTTTATTTTGCACAAATCATCATTTTAATTTTTTTGGTGTTATTGGAATACTTCTTTCATGAAGTGGACAATTTTAAGATTTTGGTCCATTTTTGCTGCCATGTCTTTTACTCTAATGGAAAGAAAACTGAACCCTAACCCTAACCCTACAAATTTAGATGGAGTTTGTTTTAAGCCTACTACCCTCCGTCTGTTTGCATCTGTAGATTTATTCTAAATTAACCAAAACAAGCTAATCTGCATTTAAACTCATCAAGATTTTTTTTTTTCCCTGAACTGTTAATACATTATATATTATAACAAATGCCTACAGAGGGCGCTGAAAAAGCCTGCTGATTTTTGTTGTTAGACAGCACAGCATGATCAAATCCACGATCAAAGCCAACCACCATGATTAAAAATATATTATTAGTTAAATAATAATATTCGGCCACTTCTTTGTGATAGAAATGCTACAGCCACTGTAATGGCGTGAGTCCATGAATGGCGTGTCGCGGAGTGAGGGCATTTGAACTCGACAAAGCCGACCTGATATAGTATTTTTTATTTGTTTTATTCATTAAATATATTTGTTTGACAGTGAAGCTGTGCGAAACAGGAATATATATTCATTTATTAAAAAAAAAAAAAAGCACCCCAGAAAAAAGGGCACTTTCTCTCAAGGAAGAAAAAGGGCAGGTGCTCAAGCCCCTTTTTTGTCTATGTGTGCACGTGCCTGGTTTGGAGAACAATTCTGCAGCTTTGAACGAATCGTGAGAGTTTATTGATTCAGTGATTCATTCACAGCCACTTGCTTCGTTACTGAATGAATGACTCGATGACTCACTCATAAAAACAGTGACTTGCTGCCACCTACTGGCGATTTTAGTTTAATATTTAAACGTTTTACTTAGTTTTACCATCACTGCATATTTCTCTATTGAACATTTTTTATTTAAAACATTATTTATTTTATAAAGTTATTCATAAAGGAAAAAAATATGCACTGGAAAATCAATTTAGGGGGTAAATATTGTCCCTTAATAGTAATGACATGACTGCAGTCTAAGTTGAAGAGAGGGGGTACGTACAGGTCCTTCTCAAAAAATTAGCATATTGTGATAAAGTTCATTATTTTCCATAATGTAATGATAAAAATTAAACTTTCATATATTTTAGATTAATTGCACACCAACTGAAATATTTCAGGTCTTTTATTGTTTTAATACTGATGATTTTGGCATACAGCTCATGAAAACCCAAAATTCCTATCTCAAAAAATTAGCATATCATGAAAAGGTTCTCTAAACGAGCTATTAACCTAATCATCTGAATCAACTAATTAACTCTAAACACCTGCAAATGATTCCTGAGGCTTTTAAAAACTCCCAGCCTGGTTCATTACTCAAAACCGCAGTCATGGGTAAGACTGCCGACCAGAAGGCCATCATTGACACCCTCAAGCGAGAGGGTAAGACACAGAAAGAAATTTCTGAACGAATAGGCTGTTCCCAGAGTGCTGTATCAAGGCACCTCAGTGGGAAGTCTGTGGGAAGGAAAAAGTGTGGCAAAAAACGCTGCACAACGAGAAGAGGTGACCGGACCCTGAGGAAGATTGTGGAGAAGGACCGATTCCAGACCTTGGGGGACCTGCGGAAGCAGTGGACTGAGTCTGGAGTACAAACATCCAGAGCCACCGTGCACAGGCGTGTGCAGGAAAAGGGCTACAGGTGCCGCATTCCCCAGGTCAAGCCACTTTTGAACCAGAAACAGCGGCAGAAGCGCCTGACCTGGGCTACAGAGAAGCAGCACTGGACTGTTGCTCAGTTTTGCATGTCATTCGGAAATCAAGGTGCCAGAGTCTGGAGGAAGACTGGGGAGAAGGAAATGCCAAAATGCCTGAAGTCCAGTGTCAAGTACCCACAGTCAGTGATGGTCTGGGGTGTCATGTCAGCTGCTGGTGTTGGTCCACTGTGTTTTATCAAGGGCAGGGTCAATGCAGCTAGCTATCAGGAGATTTTGGAGCACTTCATGCTTCCATCTGCTGAAAAGCTTTATGGAGATGAAGATTTCGTTTTTCAGCACGACCTGGCGCCTGCTCACAGTGCCAAAACCACTGGTAAATGGTTTACTGACCATGGTATTACTGTGCTCAATTGGCCTGCCAACTCTCCTGACCTGAACCCCATAGAGAATCTGTGGGATATTGTGAAGAGAAAGTTGAGAGACGCAAGACCCAACACTCTGGATGAGCTTAAGGCCGCTATCGAAGCATCCTGGGCCTCCATAACACCTCAGCAGTGCCACAGGCTGATTGCCTCCATGCCACGCCGCATTGAAGCAGTCATTTCTGCAAAAGGATTCCCGACCAAGTATTGAGTGCATAACTGAACATAATTATTTGAAGGTTGACTTTTTTTGTATTAAAAACACTTTTCTTTTATTGGTCAGATGAAATATGCTAATTTTTTGAGATAGGAATTTTGGGTTTTCATGAGCTGTATGCCAAAATCATCAGTATTAAAACAATAAAAGACCTGAAATATTTCAGTTGGTGTGCAATGAATCTAAAATATATGAAAGTTTAATTTTTATCATTACATTATGGAAAATAATGAACTTTTATCACAATATGCTAATTTTTTGAGAAGGACCTGTAGAAGGATGGGAATCCCTTCAGGGGGTACTCCACGCTAAAAAGTTTGGGAACCACTGGTCTAGAGCACAGCAAAATCCCCAGTGTTAAATTAACTCCCGAAGTGAACATATGACTCCATCTGGCAGGATGTTAAAAAGTAACACTGAAGCAGTGTTAAAGTTAATGAGATAATTGATTGATGATTGAGTGATGATTGACAATTAGTGGTGACACCTGATGATAATAAGCAGAATCATTGAAGGAAAGAGAGAAAAAAGGTGTTAATGTTTTATGGAGTTTCATTTCAGCATTTCAGGTCAGCGTTTGCTTTAGTTGGGCTCTTGACTCTTTACATTTTATTGTTAATTTTTCTCTGGCTGCTCCAACTTTGTGTTTGTAAAGCACATTTGTTATGGTCAGAGAAACTATGATCTGAGCTGTGTTTCCCAATAGTGATGTGAGCCAAAGTTGATCAATTTAGGTTTACAATGCTTTGGGAAGCACAGTCATAATGGTTGTGTTTTCTCATTGTGAAATGGTCAGATTCATTGGTGACGTCCAGTATTAACTGGTGATATAGATGTAATATTATTTCTTTATAGTAAATCTCTGTTATCGCTTGAGATCCAGCAGAGCTTTTATAATCTGAAGGTTTTTTTTTTAAACACACACACAGACATCAAGAATCAGCATATGACCTGTAATTTTCGTAGATTGTTCATGTTTGCTTTTATTTTTCTGTTGTTTTGTTGTGACAGTAGCTTGTTTTGTGATGTTCAGAGTTGATCTGTTTGTCAGTATTTTGTATTTATTTATCGTCACCGTTCTTGAGAATCAGATGCTGACTCTGTGTGTCTGTGTGTGTTTAAACACTGAAGCTTCAGTGCATAATGTGTTATCCTTAATAAAAAAAAGTCATCCTGCTGTTGGATCTCAAGCTGTACAATCACAAGACTACAATCATTAATACTAAAGCTACACATCAAGCACACAGTCAGAGATTTAGACTATAATAGACATCAGGCTGTCACATGATGATTATATCATCACATTTTCTCTGACCATAACAAATGTGCTTTACAAACACAAAGTTGGAGCAGCCAGAGACAAATTAATGTTAATAAATAGAGTCAAGAGCCCAACTAAAGGAAATGCTTTTCACCATCATGGTGACTTCAAACTAAACTTTCATTCAAACATTAACATCTAAACATCTGTTCATTCTCAGTAAGAACTTTTGTTGATGTGTGACAGAAATCAAATCAAACTGGTTAATAATAAGTGTAATAATGTTTAATGGCTGGAAGTCAGTTGTAGTTGTTGTGTCTCTCTCTTTTTCTCCTGAACTAACATGAACAAACTATGAAAAACTGCATTTTCATTAACTAACGTTAACCAAGATTACTAAATACAATAACAATTGTGTTGTTCATGGTTAGTTCATGTAAGTTAATACGTTAACTTATGTTTAACTAATGAACCTTATTGTAAAGTGTTACCGAATATTCCTTTAACTTCTGTATTTAAGTAATAGAATATGCAGTTTTTAGTCAAATATTCTTTTGTAAATATTGTATTTTTATGCTTATATGGAAAGCAAGTACATACAAAATCACAAGTTAGTACATTTTTCATGAAATATAGTCATAAAATGTTTGTTAGAGATCGAAATGTACATTACGAAATATAGACTGAAATATTCGCAAATTCAAATGCTTCCGTCAAAGACAAAAGTGCAAGTGTTCATATAAAACATTAAGAAATACGTAATGCGTAAATTAGGAAACATTTTGAAAAGCAAAGTGTAAAAGAGTCATACCTCCTCCTCCAGGCATCCTGAGCACGAAGATCAAGACAGACAATTGTGTAATGTTGCAAGATTCAAATGTTTGATTGTCTTCAAGCTCATTTTGACGAAAAATCACTCTCAGGTCTTCTGGATCTGACAAGAATATCAAAGCCAAACTTTAAAATATTTGCTTTTTCATTTCCTGAATCATTAAATGTTAAGCTTGCGAATAAAAGCTTAAATTTACCGTTTACTCCAGGAAATAAACTTAATGCCTTTTCCTTCAGCTTTCCAATGGTGAGTCTCTCAAATTCTTCACTTGATGACGCTACACCTAATACTTTAATCGTATGTTTATTAATCCTGATGCGGACCTGAAAGGCCATTTTGGCTGTGTTCGACATGTCTGACTGCAAAGCTCAAAACAAGGAAATATACTGCGCTCCTTTCTCTTTCACTTTTAATAGTAAAAATTGTAAGGGCGTTGACGATTCTATTGATCCCACAAACATTACTATTCTGATCGAAACCACAGCAACAGGGTTCGCTAAGACACAATACTGGTCAGCAGCTGCATGGGCAGCGCTCGGACACTTTAAGAGAACCGAGCAGTTAGTTAACAGGTGTTGTGACGGTGTTACAATATATTCGGTTCCTGAAATATTCTGTTCCACTGGGTGGCGCTTACGCGAATATTCAAGATATCCTCATTTTGTGGGCGTGTCCTTGAAAGAACGCGCAAGTGAATGGAACTGAAAATATTAGCACACGCTCCTCAAATCGCATCGGTCTGATTAGTCTGCTTCCTTCGTTGTCATATTGTGACTACAGTACTGCATAGTGTTGACAACTGGAAATAAACCTCTACAAATGTATCTGTGTCCTAATAAAAATAAGCTCAATCAGTATTGGTGCACATTGAGTTTTTCACATTCTACTGTTTTTCCAGCAAATTTCTTAACATGTAAATATTTGTACAAACAAAAAGATTAAACAACGGAGACATAAACTGAACAAATTTCACAGACGTTTGATGAACATGTGAAAGTCTGGTGTGGCACCAGCTGCTTTACAGAGCTTATCATCCTCATGGACAGCACCAGATTTGCAGCTCTTGCTGTGAGATGTTACTCCACTCTTCCATCAAGGCATTTCACATTCTCAAACATGTCTGGTGGGACTTATGGTCACATGTGGTTTGGCACTGGAGGACAATCAGCTGTCCTTCTGTCTCCCTGTAGCACTGTCTCAGGCATCTTACATTACAGACATTGCAGTTTATTGCTCTGTTCACATCTGCAGTCCTCTTGTCTCCTGCAGCAGGACTAAGGCACATTCACAGGTGTTCAGAGACCCTGAGCTTCTTTATTCTGCTGTGTTTCAGAGTCAGTAGAAAGCTCTCTTTAGTGTCCTAAGTTATTATAACTGACCTTGGTTGACCTATAGGTGTATGTGCAAAAATTGAAAAACATGACCCAAATATATTGTAACACCGGCCCGTTGCAAAGTAATGAAGAATGGATTATAGGAACTGTACGTAGTCTATATCCTTCCGTCAGCACAGATTAATTGCTCGGGCAGGCGCGGCCACAAAAACTAATCCATTTAGTGTCTAAAAATGCTCGTCAATGTCAAAATGTTTGCGATAATCAATCAAATCGAAGGAGGCGGGATTTACTGTCCAAAGAAATCGAGCAGCACGGCACTTGTTAATGCTTGAAGAAGGCGTAAGACTATAACCCTGAAAGGACAAATACTAGAAAGGCACTATAACACAGTCCACATTCTGCATTTATATATTATTATTTATATTTATTCATTTATATTTTTATGATATTAAGTGGTGTAAAATTGGTGGGTTGTATGGTGAGATGTGTTGTGGACCATGTGATAGGCCACTTTGTGTCGTAAAGTCCAGGGTAGCGTTTCCCAAAAGCATTGTAAGCCTAAGTTGATCGTAGCTCCATAGGTTTCAATGGAGCTACGATCAACTTAAGCTTACGATGCTTTTGGGAAACGCTACCCTGGACCACTTTTTTGCCCCAGTCCGCCCCTCATACAGTGTTTTTTTTTTTTTTTCTCTCTCATACAACTTTTTATTTTACTGGGAAAAATATCACATTCATATGGAAGCTTGTTTCTGCCACTAAATAATAAAAATAAAAAAGGTAATTGTGACTTATTTTTTAAGCTTAATGAAAACAAAACGTAGGCTATTGTGTTTGGCCCTATAAAGCACAAAGTGGTTCAGCACTTAAATTCTACTACCTTATCTGGCTCTAATAAAACCAAGGTAAAAAAAAAAACGGGTTTGTTTTGGATAGTGAGTTAAAGATAGATAGTCACGTTAAATTCACGTTTTTTTAGCAAACACTAAACCATTTCTATCTTTATCAGATTTTGAAAAGGCAATTTGAGCTATGTTTTTTTTCTCGAATGGATTATTGCAACTCCCTTTATTATGGAGTTGATGGTAGAGCGCTAATGCGTCTACAGAAAATCAAAAATGCAGCAGCGAGAGAAAGAAATCTTTACCTGTGTTCAAAGCCATGTTAAAATCACATTTGCTAAACTCTGACTGTAAGTTTTAATGATGGAGTTTGATTTTTATTGTGTGTATGTTTTGTCTAAGGTTATATGTTTGTTTATACCATTTTATTTATTTATTTTTTCTTTAGCTTTTTGGGATTGTTAAGTACTTTGGACAACCTGTGTTGTATTAAACTGTACAATATAAAAAAAAACAAAGAACTTTTTATCTCACAATTCTGACTTCGTTTCTCAGAATCACAAGATTTAAAATCACAATTGCAAGATAAAGGCCGGGTTTCACAGACAGGGCTTAGCCTAAACCAGGATTAGGCCTTATTTCAATTAGGCTATTTAAGTAGCTTTTATAAATGTTCACTAGAAAAACACATTACTGGTGTGCATCTTGAGACAAAACAATGGCAATGACATATTTTAAGATCAGTCAGTAGAAGATGCTTTCAGTTAGAACAGCTCAAACATGCGTTGTCTAGGATATATTACGTTTCTCATGCAAGTGGCAAAACATTTAAACATAAGCTTTATATTAAAATCAAACATTTTAAATTAAAACTTACAATAGAAGAAAACATCCGCATCTATTGTGAAATTACTGAATTTTCACATTAGTACATGTTCATTTTAATGAACAACGTGCTGTCGCTTTAACTCAGCATGGTGCAGCACAGCAAAAATAGACTCTGTGCATAAAGCCTTGTTCACCCCTTATTTACACTGCACACGACTGTGACGAGGTTTTGTTCTTTCCTCTAGTCTACACGGTGTCAACCCACACAGAAGCAAATGATGTAATGACGCACGTGGAGGTGCAGAGCAAAACAAAACACCGGTCACGGATTAGAAGTCTAAAGTTGGGCACACATTTAACGACTAGCTAAAACATTCTAAGACTGTGCTCAACATACAGCGATGGTTTCCTGCGACTGAAGCAGATTTAAATACTTACACATGGAATTTGAACTCCGACTGTAATCGCAGACTGAAAGCAACTGGCTCTGACTGGACGAGTTTGAGCACGATCAGTCATAAGTATCAATTTACATTCATAATCGGCCTTACAATCGTTAAGTGTGTGCGCGACTTAAAACGAGAAATTTTAAAGAGAAATGTTGGAGGATTTTGATAACAGAAGAAGGAGCTTGAGTTTGTTACCCAGCCCTATTTATCTAAACAACACCGAGAGGCGTCTAAGCTTACAATACTCCTACATCCTGCGTCATGTCAGAGGATTACTCATTCAGTCAACTTGTGCATTCTGCGTGCAGTCATCCGCCGGAAGCTGGTTATTTGAATTTATAAAGTTGTAAATATGGATATTTTTCTTACAAAAATGTATCAATTCGCTTCAGAAGGCCTTTATTAACCCTCTAGAGTCATATGGATTACTTTTTTTATGTACGTATGGATGCATTATTTTTTACTTCAAAACGTTGCCTCCATTCACAACCATTATAACGCTTGGATGAGCCAGGGTATTTTTAAATATATCTCTGATTGTGTTCATCTGAAAGAAGATAGTCATATACACCTAGGTTGGCTTGAGGGTGAGTAAATCATGGAATAATTTTTATTTTTGGGTGAACTATCCTTTTAAGTTACTCTCCATGACAGAGTTTAAGATAAACATTTTCATTACTACTGGAGCTGCCAGTTTGACAAGTTTCAAATATTATTAAACAGCACAAACTATGCAACAGCAGCAGCCCTTCCAGCGCACTCAGTGTCTGAGTTCACTCACTCGTTTTCATTCACTCCTTTAAGTGAACTGTATTAGTGGAGTAATGTAGGGAATAGCTCATTGTTTTCTGTACTCCACACACATTCAAAGTCATGGTCATGCAGATTTGCTCTCTATAACATAAGGAAAATCAGACCTTTCCTGTTAGAATACGCAACACAGCTACTTGTCCAAGTGCTTGTAATTTCAAGACTGGACTACTGCAAAAAGCTCTAATAGTAGCCTAATGTTTCAACCAGCACGACTAAGCCTCTGCTGATGATCCAGAATGCAACAGCACATCTAGACTTGAATCAACCTAAGAGAACCCATGTCACATCCCTTCTGATCTCACTCCACAGTCGTGGCCAGAATCAAGTTTAAAGTTCTAACACTGGATTTCAGGACTATACCTCTGGAACCGCTTCTCCTACCTCAACCCACTGTATGCTCTTGTTGTTCTTGTCTTGTTGTCTTGCGGTGGTCATGCAATAATTTGATACAAAGATGTGCTTGTGATATTGTGTCAGTGTCACAGTAGTTTCGCTTTCTATAACTGAAGGCGGAAGAGCACTGACTGCGGGCGGTTGCACGTGACGTTTGATGCTTAAACTGGTGGAAAAAATCTGTCTGCGGAGAGTTGACGCTGAGAACACACAATTACACGAAGTCGACCTTGTGTAAAATGTTTGAAGACATAAAAAAATTCACTCCATTCGACAAAGGCATCAAGTTGGTGTCAAGACCAAGCGATCTCGGTAAGTTTTATATTTATGGAAGGCCAAAAGGGCCAAATACACGTGAATTTTAACACGTCAACAACACGTTAAATACATGTATTTCACACAGAAATGGTTTGACCCAAGTTCTCAGCAGCCAATGACACTGACATGTTCAAACAGATTTTTAACGCATATTTCACGCGTGAAATACACGTATTTACGCGTGAAATATGCGTTAAAAATTTGTTTGAAAGGGTCATTGTCATTGGCTGCTGAGAACTTGGGTCAAACCATTTCTGTGAGCTTAAGGGGGTGTACCATTCATTTGCTAAGATGCCACCATTTAACATGCTAGATCAGCTTATTCCGCCCTTTATTTGGTCATTTTTATATCATCTATAGAAATAATATATTTGTAATATATATATTTATATATATAATAATATATTTAATATATATAACTGTCGTTTAATGAAAAAAATAGATTTAATTTTTCCACTTATGCATTTTTTTATTTATTTGTTTTTTTTTACAACGCCCTAACTTTTACTGACAATAAAATGCAGCATTATAAGCTCACTGAATGTGAGTATGCTCTCTGTCATATGACTTTTTCTCTGGTGTGTGTTGGGGTGGGACACTGAAGAAGATTGGTGTGTGACTTGAGTCGATAGACCTGCTGCAAAAATAAGTGAAATAAGTTATTTCTAGTCTGTTAGTCTGCATAATTTTTAGTTGACAAAGCTATCATGTCCGCAGGACATGCAACGATAATCAAGGAGTATCTGTTTTCGTTTTAAATTGGTTCTTTAAGGTTAGAAATTTCGAGCTTTCAATAAATAGGCTATATTTCTTAAGTGTTTGAGTATTTATTTCGTAAGTTATTGTGAGTAAAGGCCTACACAAATAGTAGATATTTACAGTTTTTTATACGGTTTTATGATGTATTAGCGCGCTGTTATCAGTGATCATTTGACAATGTGTGAGTACTCATGTTTTGTTCTGCTGTTTGCGCAAGTAAAAAAAAAAAAAAAAGATGAGTATTGTTTGTCACTGACACTTGTCAGTTTTATTTTTATTTAATCCTTATTTAACATTCAAATCTTATCAGTTAACGGTTAATGATCGGTTAACGTGTCGATCACGAAATTTAGTATTTAGCAATTAAAAAAATTAAGCCAAAAATTCAAATAGTATTCCTTACTATAAAAACACTAGTATGTTTACTTGATTTTAACCAAAATGTTGACTTTACTACAAATTTGTAATTGTTGCTGAAATTTTAGAACAGATAGTTCCCATAACTAATGTAATTTGAGTAAAATTACAAAAAAAATTTCAAGACATGCCAAGACATCCCTCCACACAGTGCAGAATCACACGGACTGAGGATTCAACATTATGTTTGCAGAGTGGATCTACTTCGGTGAAATAAAAGTAAAAGCTATTCTTGCTGTCTATTAATGGCTTGTTTACTCAGAAAACCCAAGTAAAGATCAATTAGTTTGATGTTGATTTTCCTAAAAAGTTTTTTTTTTTTTTTTTTTTACTTACCATGATGGTGATTCATGTTCCCTTTGGTTGGGCACTTGGAACTTTGTTAAAGATTTTATAATTCTCTCCATTTTGGTGCAACGACGCATCAAGAAATCATTGTTTGTGGTTTCAAAGGAAGAGAAGTGATAAAAAGATCATTTTTAAGAGATGATCTGATTTCTAACTGAATGTTGTTTAGCTAGATATTTAATTTTCGTATTCAGTAGTAATGTTTTAAAATGTTTGTGCTAACACTATGTTATCAACATCTTGTTAAACTTTTAATTGAGTATCTGTAACAGTAGCTGACAGCTGACCGCTTGAGCCACACACAGATCTCAACATTCAGCATGCAAACCACAACAATGGTGACAATAACATTTTATTTAAAGTGAATTAAGTACTCTCTACAGTTCTTCTTTTAGTTAGTAGTACTCTCGTGAAAGTGAACTATACTAACAAAGCTTTTGTCAGTACAACATACTATTCTTCTTTCACTTTACTTGAAGAAAATGTGGAAACCGATTGCACATAGTTTTTTAAGTCTACGTAGCATAAAATGGCAGATTAAAGCCATGTTGAGAATAATAGTATTTAAGATGTTTGCAGAACACAATATAACACTGTTAGTTAAATGGAATTTCTCGTGTAATCTTACTATTAAATCTTAAGTAAGATTAGTAAATATTCTAGAGTATGTTAACTAGAATTGACATTAAACTAACTAGATATTTATTACTTAATTTACTTGGGAAGAGTTAGATTTCTTTACTTTTAATAGATTATTAACTTAACTTCAGTTTTCCCTTTAAGTTTGCGTTGCAAAAATAAGGCAATCGGTTTCCAAACTTTTTTTTTAAGTAAACTGAACTTGTTAGAATTTACAGTGTACGTTTTCTTTATGTTTAAATAGGCTTATTATAATGTTGTTTTTTAAATATTTGATTATGAAAAGTGAACTGCATGACTAAGATCAAAACATCATTAGATGCGCAATATATCTGGAGACATGGAGTGTGTCAGACATGATTTTCACCACTTCATTAAGTTTTGTTTTGTAGAAAGCCTTTCTTTAAAGTGAATTTCGTTTTGTAAAAATTGTATATTAATTTTAATCAATGTTTCATTATCCAATTGCCTGGATTTAATAAATAAGAAGCAAATATATCTGACAATATAATCCTGACATGGAGGAGCGGGCGCGATCACTCGGACATGAATTGGAGCGCGTCTTATAGGCTAAATGAACCGACACTCATGGGCTGCTTGCCTCGCGGACATGAGAAATATATATATATATATATATATATATATATATATATATATATATATATATATATATATATATAAAGCGTGAAATGTCTACTTTTAAACGAAATAATTTAAAGCGAAAAGAAATAGGCTACTCTGATTATAGGCCTAAACCGAATGAAATGTGCATCTCTGCGGAGATGATGAGAGTCAGCAATGTCAATCTTTGCAGCCGACACTGATTCAGAAAACATTAGTTTATTAATAAACAATTAAAATGTCTCCTTGCTGTTTTTTGTCACTTTCATAATCATTACTTTTGCCGGTTCTTAATGCAAGCTTTATGCGTGCGCTTGAGTGCTATATAGATATTGCATAAACGCTCATTATTATGGTTTATTCTCTCCAGTATTTAAGAAATTAAATGAATTTAAATGTGATTAGTCACTATTGGCTTCAATGAACTAGTACTAGTCGACTAGAAATAACTTTCACATATTTTCGATCCAGTATGTCACAAGGGTTTGAGCCTCATTAAACTCCAATTTAAATATATTAAATGATTATTCAATAAATAAATAATTATTCCTCAAATTACAAAGCACCAGGTTTTATTCCGGAAGAATAAAGTAGTATCACAGTAACTGCGTGACTCGCCATAGACATACACGGAGAAAAGTAGCTCCGGCTACAATGTTCCTCCGCAAGACGCGTGCAGTTCTGTTTATTAACCGCTAGATGGCCAAAAGTAATGGACTGCAGATTTAAACATGAATTACTTTAAATGTGAAAGTGACTTATTTGGAATTAAATCTAATTTCTTTACGAATTATAACAATGCATTTACTATAATAACACTGTAGTGAATGTTTTTTTTGAAAGCTTGTAAACTAATATCAAATAAGGTGAGAGAATTTAATTTTCTTTCTTTCTTTCTTTCTTGCGTTAGTTTGCGGTTTTCCGTGGAAACATGGAAGCTACATGGTAGCTATGTAAATAGGCCTTAATAAAAAGTGAAAGTAAAATGTGGAACTCAAGAATAATGTGAAAATGAAATGCATTTCAGAAAAGTTTTCTCACCCCTATGCAGCTTTAACCTATTGACTAAATAACTTGAATTATAGCATATTTTAGAGGAATTTACAAAACCCTGTAAACCTTTCAGATGACACTGACGATAACCCGAGTGTTTTGAGAGCTGAATTATCCTGTGGTCATGTCACTGATCCACAGACACTGACTGACTGTTGCAAAACTCAGCTGAACCATGTGAGTCAATCTGTGCAAATTTCACTCATATTATACTTCAAAGTAATTCTAATATCAATGTTATTATTAATACCAGATTAATATTATGTCTACTAATCATGAGCTCTGTAAATCAGGGACAGACTGAGTTCAAATGTCCGCTGTGCAGGAAAAAATGGCCATATGATGAAGTCAGAAAACTGGCAAAACTTACAATTGAAGAGCAATTGAGTTTTGAGGAGCAGCTTGGGACAAATACTGTTAAAAAGATAGTCGACTTCAGGGATGTAAGTACATTTCTGCCTTGCAAATGTAAAATAACAGTCTTAATAAGAGAGATATGGGTCAAAGTGAAAAGTGAAACTCAGATTTTCTGACACTGCTGTCTTTTCTCATATTCAGTGTCCTGGTTGTGGCAGCTTCATTGAAAGGTCAGATGTTTCCAATCTCTGCGTGGAGTGCTCGGTTTGCACAGTAAAGAATGGACGAATCTTTGAGTTCTGCTGGCAGTGTGAGAGACAGTGGAAAGGACCTCGACCTCGTGGTGATCAGTGTGGGAATGTGGGATGCAGAAGTGCTGACCAGGACCTGCTGAGGACCTGTCCAACGATCTCTTTACCATCTGTTGTATATAAGGGCTCTGATGTTCATGTTCAGTGTCCAGCCATTCGTGCCTGTCCATTTTGTGGTGTGCTGATTGAACATAATGAGGGATGTAAAATCATGTCATGTCCTGAATGTAAGACAGAGTTTTGCTTTGCTTGTTTGAAATCTGCCCATGAGTGCTTAAAAACATCTACTCATTTAATTCCATGTTCAGCTGGTGTCGCACCAAGACAAATAACAACAGTGGTGTTTGCTTTAAGACTACACAGAAACATGGTTTCCCTTAAATTTTAAACAAAAAATTAGTCTCTGTTTCCATTTCCATTTATTCATTTAGCAGCAGGGGCATTTCCTCTGAGGAGGTGTCTCCGCAAAAAAAAAAAAAAGGATGATAATCAGTAATCAGTAAAAATAATCAATATTACCCAAATATAAGAGCGTAAATTTAATAATAAAATGTGACATAAAAAAGTGTAAAAGTCACAAGTTTTTTAAAGTAACTGTCCAACAGTGGCTCCTCTGAGCCCATTGAGTTTTAACAGAACCCCTAAAGTGCGGTGTGTTTAGTGGGGGGGATGTGCGAATATTAATTGTGCACATTTTCATTGCCCTGAATGAAGACATTGATGGCATTAATGGAAGACTAATTCTTAATAATAAAGTAAACAAACTCAGCCATTTATCACCACTTTATGTTACGTCAAAATCAAATGTGAAATGGCCTGAAAACATGATGACTGGGGGGGTTTAGTGAGCAATTAATGATCCATCTTTGTGCCTGTGAGCAGTGTTTATTGAGCTTGATGACTGATGAAAATAAATTGAGTATTAAAAAGAACAGCTGAACATTAATTCACAAATAATATATACATTGTTTAAATTGTTACTGCCTTAAGTTAATGTTTTTATGCATTTTTTTACATTTATTTCAAAATAATAACAATGAAATTTATACATGGTTTGAATAAATAGAATATTACATGCAAAAAAAGAGAAAAAATAAGAAAATAGAATTGTATTTGGTCTCTCTTTTTAATGTAATGTTTATTTAACCAGGAAAATTAAGTATATGTCGTTGATATATGCCTACATAATATCTATACTTTTTTTTGTGAGAAGTTCAATTATAACGAGAGGATTTGAGTGTGCAGATCTCAGCACTGGACAAAAACTTTTGGCCAATGCGTTCAAGAAATCATCAGATATGTTTGAGATTGTGATATTGCTCGATGCTGCAAAAAATACGTTGTAAAACTTATGTAAAAGCCTGTTTATATTAGTTTTGATGGTCTCAAGAGTACAATCACCAAATCTGTTTGTTTATCAGTTTATGATGAGACTGAGAGCATTCCCGAGAGTGTAGAATCCAGTCAGAGTTCAGCTCGCACTGAACAAAACTCTGGTTTCAGCGATGACTAATCTGAATGCCTCTGATTGGCCATTGCAATCATAAGATCAACAGAATCATGTGTGATTGGTTATAGTGCGCAACGCTGTAAAACGCGTAAAATTTATAATTTATTATAGCTATTTATTGCCGCAATCGACACTTTTCATTTCATTTTCACTTTATTACTAGATCTAGTTTAAATGTGCAGCCTGTGCAGGTGCATTTTTGGCCAAGCCCCCGTTAATTTCTGACCCATGGCCTTCTCATCTCAATCCGTGTAATTACGTCAGTTAAAAACAAAAATTGACTTATTTCATTGTCAAACAAAACCAAAATGAAAAACATAAAGACAAATGAGAAACAGTTCGACTTTTGTTTTTCGTTTTTGTTTTGTAGGCCTATAAGAAAGATGTTTTTTTGTATTTTTGGTTCATTGGTTAAAAAATTAGTTTGTGCTTTATTATTTGTTTCGAACGTGTGGGCGGCCCTGAAACGCTGCTTTTGACTTTGTGATCTAAAACAACATTGAGGAAAATTTTATTTATTTTATTCTCAAAAGGCCTAAGAAAAACCTCAGATACAACATGTTTTCACACACTATTAGAGGCAGAATTGATAAATGTTTTCAGGAACAGTGAGGTCCATATTTCAGCGCACAGATTTGGATCTGATGGATTCAGAATGAAGAAGCTCACAGCAGACGAGTTTGTTTGGTCTCTATAAAGTTTAATTGAATGAAGCAGGTAATCACTGACAGGTTAGTCTAGTTAAAGAGTCTGACCTGTGCTTGAACTGAACCAATGAGTATGAAGATCAGTCCATTCAATCCCATCATGCATCTGGCCTCTGAGTAACTGCAGGCCGCTAAAGCTCAAGGCATCCATGCATTTGGCAAAACTCTCTCACGCAGACGCAGATCAGGAGCAAAAGCACTTCAACCAGGAGAAACACTTGAAACCACTGCTTCATGAAAAACAAGACGCTTCTGATCCTGATACGAGTGAAACCGCAGCGTTTCTCCTGATCAGAACACAAAATACACTCTATCATCAGATGATGACTCCAACACAAATCATATATTTCAGCAAACGCTCCAGAGCGAATGATTCAGGACTGGAATGAATCAGTTTTTGTTTGAATATAAACAGACTGATGTTCATTAAAGTTAGCGACCGTTACAAACATTATTATGAAAATAAAACGCAGTTCAATGACATTCATCACGAATCACCTGCGAACGACAGAGCGATACAGTCAAAACAAGCGTTTGTGCTCAAGAATCAGTGCTAATGAATCAATTATAAATCATCACATGATCATTATATTCATCTGATTCACACACACGCATTCGTTTACATCAGCTGATCATATTTCATTAGATTGAAAACAAGCACAAACGTCCGTCTCATTCAGCCGCTGACGCTCCAATGCAGAAATTATAGTCCTAATTAAAAAATCTAGAGATATGCTAATATAAAAACAGATACAATATCGAATAGACCAATATCTATATAAATTATTGCATATATAATAAACCAGTAAAAGTGAATGAATTGTTGCTTTGCTTTGACTGTATCCGTCACAGAAATAAGAGAAAGCCACTGATCTGACGACGACATGAAGACAAACATGAGACGCTCAAACGCTGATCCGTCCCCGCTGAACCTCACAGGAAGTCTCGCAGCAGCACTTCCTGTGGCAGCTCCCGCTGGACCAATCAGAGATGAGATGTTGTAAGGCATATTGAACTGACATTGAACACACGCTCTGTCCTGAACCTTCAGTCCGGACGGACTCAGGAATATGAGCGCGTTTCATCCGTGAGAGTTCAGCTTCATTGAATCAGGATGAATCTACATTCAGAGGATCAAACTCAGCAGAGCCACGAGGAGCAGCGAGAAGAGGCCGAGAGACGAAGACGCCAGAGCTCCTGCCGCACCTGCACACACACACACATATCATCAGAAAACACACACACACACACACATATCATCAGAAAACACACACACACACACACACATATCATCAGAAAACACACACACACACATATCATCAGAAAACACACACACACATATCATCAGAAAACACACACACACACACATATATCATCAGAAAACACACACACACACGAACTTAGCATGATGAACTGAATCAACATGGAACTGAACTGAATCAACATGGAACTGAACTGAATCAACATCGAACTGAACTGAATCAACATTGAACTGAACTGAATCAACATCGAACTGAACTGAATCAACATTGAACTGAACTGAATCAACATTGAACTGAACCAACATTGAACTAAACTGAATCAGCACTGGACTAAACTGAATCAACATTGAACTGAACTGAATCAACACTGAACTGAACTGAATCAACACTGAACTGAATCAACACTGAACTAAACTGAATCAACATTGAATTGAACTAAACTGAATCAACACTGAACTAAACTGAATCAACATTGAACTGAACTGAATCAACACTGAACTGAACTGAATCAACATTGAACTGAATCAACACTGAACTGAATCAACACTGAACTAAACTGAATCAACACTGAACTAAACTGAATCAACATTGAACTGAACTGAATCAACACTGAACTGAACTGAATCAACATTGAACTGAATCAACACTGAACCGAATCAACACTGAACTAAACTGAATCAACATTGAACTGAACAAACATTGAACTAAACTGAATCAACACTGAACTAAACTGAATCAACATTGAACTGAACTGAATCAACACTGAACTAAACTGAATCAACATTGAACTGAACTGAATCAACACTGAACTGAACTGAATCAACACTGAACTAAACTGAATCAACATTGAACTGAACTGAATCAACATTGAACTGAACTGAATCAACATTGAACTGAACCAACATTGAACTAAACTGAATCAGCACTGGACTAAACTGAATCAACATTGAACTGAATCAACATTGAACTGAACTGAATCAACACTGAACTGAACTGAATCAACACGGAACTGAATCAACACTGAACTAAACTGAATCAACATTGAATTGAACTAAACTGAATCAACACTGAACTAAACTGAATCAACATTGAACTGAACTGAATCAACACTGAACTGAACTGAATCAACATTGAACTGAATCAACACTGAACTGAATCAACACTGAACTAAACTGAATCAACACTGAACTAAACTGAATCAACATTGAACTGAACTGAATCAACACTGAACTGAACTGAATCAACATTGAACTGAATCAACACTGAACCGAATCAACACTGAACTAAACTGAATCAACATTGAACTGAACAAACATTGAACTAAACTGAATCAACACTGAACTAAACTGAATCAACATTGAACTGAACTGAATCAACACTGAACTAAACTGAATCAACATTGAACTGAACTGAATCAACACTGAACTGAACTGAATCAACAATTAACTGAATCAACACTGAACTGAATCAACACTGACCTAAACTGAATCAACATTGAACTGAACCAACATTGAACTGAACTGAATCAACACTGAACTGAACTGAATCAACATTGAACTAAATCAACACTGAACTGAACTGAATCAACATTGAACTGAACTGAATCAACACTGAACTGAACTGAATCAACACTGAACTGAATCAACATTGAACTGAACTGAATCAACACTGAACTAAACTGAATCAACATTGAACTGAATCAACATTGAACTGAACTGAATCAACACTGAACTGAACTGAATCAACATTGAACTGAACCAACATTGAACTAAACTGAATCAGCACTGAACTAAACTGAATCAACATTGAACTGAATCAACATTGAACTGAACTGAATCAACACTGAACTGAACTGAATCAACATTGAACTGAACTAAATAACACTGAACTGAACTGAATCAACACTGAACTAAACTGAATCAACATTGAACTGAACCAACATTGAACTAAACTGAATCAACACTGAACTAAACTGAATCAACATTGAACTGAATCAACACTGAACTGAACTGAATCAACACTGAACTAAACTGAATCAACACTGAACTAAACTGAATCAACACTGAACTGAACTGAATCAACATTGAACTGAACTAAATAACACTGAACTGAACTGAATCAACACTGAACTAAACTGAATCAACATTGAACTGAACCAACATTGAACTAAACTGAATCAACACTGAACTAAACTGAATCAACATTGAACTGAATCAACACTGAACTGAACTGAATCAACATTGAACTAAACTGAATCAACATTGAACTGAACTGAATCAACATTGAACTGAATCAACACTGAACTGAACTGAATCAACACTGAACTGAACTGAATCAACATTGAACTAAACTGAATCAACACTGAACTAAACTGAATCAACATTGAACTGAATCAACACTGAACTGAACTGAATCAACACTGAACTAAACTGAATCAACACTGAACTAAACTGAATCAACACTGAACTGAACTGAATCAACATTGAACTGAACTAAATAACACTGTACTGAACTGAATCAACACTGAACTAAACTGAATCAACATTGAACTGAACCAACATTGAACTAAACTGAATCAACACTGAACTAAACTGAATCAACATTGAACTGAATCAACACTGAACTGAATCAACACTGAACTAAACTGAATCAACATTGAACTGAGCTGAATCAACACTGAACTGAACCAACATTGAACTAAACTGAATCAACATTGAACAGAACCAAGGTCAAGTCAAGGTCAAGGTCAAGTTTATTTATAGAGCCCTTTAAAACAGCATAAATGCTGACCAAAGTGCTGCACAATATACCAAACAAAACATCCTCAAACAATACAATTTAAACACTAATAATAAAATATCAAAAGAAAACAAACAAAAGTAATACAATTAAGACAGGAACATCATGCAATATAAAACAATATTTAAGACTAAAAATGTATATCAAATTAATTACACATATGCCTGAGAAAACAGTATGTTTTGAGAGAAGATTTAAATGTAGAAAGAGTAGGGGAAAGTCTAATAGACACAGGTAGGGAATTCCAGAGCTTAGGACCGTGAACTGAGAAAGCTCTGTCACCTTTGGATTTAAGTCGGGATTTTGGAACATTTAATATCATCTGGGTGGAAGATCTGAGCGTTGTCACAGGGGAATACGAATGGATAAGTTCTGAAATATAAGAAGGGGCAAGACCATGAATTGATTTAAATACAAATACTAAAACCTTAAAATCAACTCTGAAACGAACGGGTAGCCAATGAAGTGACGACAGCACAGGTGTAATATGTTCTCTCTTTTTTGTCCCTGTTAAAAAACGAGCCGCAGCATTCTGTACCAGTTGTAATCGCGGAAGCGAGGACTGATTTATTCCAGCATATAGAGCATTGCAATAATCCAGCCTGGTTGAAATAAACGCATGAATAACAGTCTCCAAATCACTAAAGCTCAGAATATTTTTCAGCTTGCGAAGTCCCCTAAGCTGCAGAAAACTGGCTCTAACTACAGAGTTGATTCGTTTATCAAATTTTAACTCAGGGTCAAGGGTAACTCCCAGATTTTTAACTTTATCACGAATGTTATCTTGAAGGGGGCCTAGGGTAGAACTTATGTTATTTAAAAGGTGTGAAGGGCCAAACAACATAACATCAGTCTTCTTCTGATTTAGTTGAAGGAAATTATTGTCCATCCAACATTGAACTAAACTGAATCAACATTGAACTGAATCAACACTGAACTGAACTGAATCAACATTGAACTGAACTGAAACAACACTGAACTGAACCAACACTGAACTGAACTGAATCAACATTGAACTAAACTGAATCAACACTGAACCGAATAAACATTGAACTGAATTAACATTGAACTGAACTGAATCAACACTGAACTGAATCAACATTGAACGTTTTTTTTTTTTTAATTAATTAAACAATATAAAACATCAAAGCATTAAATCAATACAGATACATGTAAAAAAAGAAGAAAAAAAAAAGAAAAATACACAAACACAGAAAAGTTGCCAGGGTAATAAAGCAACAACAATGCAATATAGGCTATGTAAACCTTAAGAGGACAAAAAGGATGAATAAAGAGAAACAGTTTTCATAGCTTTGGGATTAAGAGAGCATTGGATAGTTTCGATATATCTGTACTTATATCAGTTAACACTGAACTAAACTGAATCAACACTGAACTAAACTGAATCAACACTGAACTGAACTGAATCAACACTGAACTAAACTGAATCAACACTGAACTGAATCAACATTGAACTGAACTAAATTAACACTGAACTAAACTGAATCAACACTGAACTGAACTGAATCAACACTGAACTGAATCAACATTGAACTGAACTAAATTAACACTGAACTAAACTGAATCAACACTGAACTAAACTGAATCAACTCTGAACTAAACTGAATCAACATTGAACTGAACCAACATTGAACTAAACTGAATCAACACTGAACTAAACTGAATCAACATTGAACTGAATCAACATCGAACTGAACTGAATCAACACTGAACTGAATCAACATTGAACTGAACTAAATTAACACTGAACTGAACTGAATCAACATTGAACTGAACTAAATCAACACTGAACTGAATCAACACTGAACTGAACTGAATCAACATTGAACTGAACTGAATTAACATTGAACTAAACTGAATCAACACTGAACTGAACTTAACACTGAACTGAACTGAATCAACATTGAACTGAACTGAATCAACATTGAACTGAACTAAATCAACACTGAACGGAATCAACACTGAACTGAACTGAATCAACATTGAACTAAACTGAATCAACACTGAACTAAACTGAATCAATATTCAACTGAATCAACATTGAACTGAATTAAAGGTCCCGTTTTTCGTGTTTTTTTGAAGCTTTGATTGTGTTTATAGTGTGCAATATAACATGTGTTCATGTTTCGCGTGTAAAAAAACACAGTATTTTTCACATAATTGACTTATCTGTATACCGCTGTTTCCACTGTCATAAAAACGGGCTGATGACTTCCTTGTTCTATGAAGTCCCTCCTTCAGAAATACGTAACGAGTTCTGATTGTGCCAGCGGTTCCTGTGTTGTGATTCGACAGCAGTTTAGCGCATCTTGCCCGGAAAGGTCACGCCTCTTACCATAACGTGGAGATGCACGCGCTCAGTGTTATTGTAAACATGTCTTTAATTTTACCCTATCAATTTGAGCCGGAATCAGACCCGGTGATTGGACTGCGGGATGAAAATAACAGCGTTTCGACGACATGGCGACAAACACACTCTACAAACGCAACTCTTGTGTATTCCTGTGGGCGGAGGTTAGTCAAAAAACTGTTTTAGTGACGTCATTAAAGAAGGAAGTAGAGGGATGTAGTCCAAACTGGCCGTTCGATGTAGGCGACTTCTGTTAAATAAAATATCTCGCTTGGCATTGAACTTTGAGCTTTAAAATTTTACAGATTTTATTTATACTCTAACAACAACATTACACACTAACTAAAGTTTGAAACATGGGATCACGAAGAACGGGGCCTTTAACATTGAACTGAACTGAATCAACATTGAACTGAATTAAAATTGAACTGAACTGAATCAACACTGAACTGAATCAACACTGAACTGAATCAACACTGAACTGAACTGAATCAACACTGAACTGAACTGAATCAGGACGCTGTACCTGCGATGCGCACTTGAGCGACGGCCCCGTCTCCACCCTCGCTGTGTGCTCGCACCTCCACCAGGTAATCGTCCTTCATCAGGGGCAGATCGATGGACTGCTTTTCTGTGGTGTAGAGCGTCCCGCTGGGCTGCCCCTCCTTCCGGTACAGGACCTGAGGGAGAGCAGGGACAGGTCAAGAGCTGAGAGAATCACAACTATCATTAAATGTGAATCAAAGCAGCAGCTTATGTCAGAAATACAGTCGTGTTAGGAAATACAATTCATGTTCCTGGTAATCTTGAATCAGAATATCTTCTCCTCCCTCTTGCAGCATCTCTTCTCTTCTCTGATGAGATCCACCAATAGCAAAGCCACAACCATCCAATCAATTCCACACAGACAAAATCAAGCCCCGCCCAACATTTGTTCTTGTTTGAGAAGCATTTCACTCGGATATACGACACAATAGAGAAGAAAAGACTAGAGCAATGACGAGTTGGCTGTCAATATTATCACAGTTTTGAAAGGGTTGTTAGACATGGATATTTGACATTATATCTCAATGGCTTCTTAAACGCCTAAAACAGCAAGTATGATTATTCTGAAGGACAGCAGGTCAAAACGTCTGACTAGAAACTTCAGTGAAATGCAGGAATGTTTAATGTTTAATGTTCCTGCCTGATTTACACTCAAAACTGCAGTTGAACTTCATTATATATTGTTAAATGGACATGGAGGAAAAACATGTTTTATTCAGTACTGATGATGTAATTGTGTAAAAAGAACAAGTTCATTATTATTTCAGAAAGATGCATGATACAATTTTTAAGATTTTTAAGACTGCACATGAATATTCACTCTTCATCTCATATTTATTGTCAAATCTTTGAGATACGTGTATGCATGTTTAACTGAAGCACACGAGAGCAGCAGGTCAGCGGAGCATCGTCTCTTTCTGACCTTATATCCGGCCACCGTCGACTCGTTGGCCAGCGACTGCACCTTCTCCCAGGCGATGTTGATGGACGTGCCGCTGTAGTGCATCTTTGTGCCGGTGATCTTAGGAGGCCGACTCGGAGCTGAGGAACACAATCAGAGCAGAAAACCCATCTGAAGATTGTACTTTACTCTTACGAGTTGTACATAAATATCATCCTCACTTTATCTCTTAAAATCAGGGGTTTTCAAATATTTTGATGTCAAAGATCCCACATATGACCTCCTTATGAAGCACTCTGTTCCTTACGTATAGAGGAACTTTTTAATGTAACATTTTTAATGTTTCTGAAAGAGTCTCTTCTGCTCATCAAGGCTACATTTATTTGATCAAAAATACAGTAAAAACTGTGAAATATTATTTAGTAAAGTATAATTTATTCCTGTGATCAAAGCTGAATTTTCAGCATCATTACTCCAGTCTTCAGTGTCACATGATCCTTCAGAAATCATTCTGATATGATGATTTGGAGTATTTCGTCAGATTCTGTCAGACTCACGGGCTTTCTTGGTGTGGATCCTGTGTCTCTGGCTGGCAGGTCCGTACCCGGCGCCGTTGTACGCCCGCACCTCGATCAGGTAATGCGAGTCGGCCTTCATGTTGTCCAGACGCGTGTGGTTCTCTCGACTCGGCACCAGAACCCGCTGCGCCGACGCCTCGTTCTCCAGCGTCTCCCTCCAGTACCGGACCTGAAGGAGAACACCCGCTGGAGTTTAACTGGAGTTTAACAGTGAAGGAGTGTCGTGTGACGGGCGGGTCAGTACCTGGTAACCCTCCACGCTCTGCAGCGCCACCGGCACCCACGTCACCACGGCTTCAGTGGCCGACAGCGCTCGAGTCTCGGCGATGGTGGGCGCGTCCGCAGGCACTGAGACACACACACACACACACACACACACGTCAGAACGCTTCTTCACCTGCGTCACCTGAGACTGTCTGCAGGAGCGTCACTCACCGTCCTGCGCCGAGTAGATGAAGGCGCTGAGGCTGAACGGACCCTCGCCCTGACTGTTGAAGGCCTTCATCTTCACCTCGAACCTGGTGGACGGAGGGATTTTGGGGTCTTTGTGGACGTACTTCCGGGCCTGTGGGTCGGTGACCGTCACTCGCAGCCACTCGGAGTCGTTCTCAGGCTTGAAGGCGATGATGTAGCCGAAGTTACTGCCGTAGTAGTACTGCGACTGGACCGGCTGCGGATCAGAACATGACTCAGATACTTGCCACACCGCATTGTTGCGTAATTTAAATATGCAAATGAGACATTATCTAAGACTGAGAGATGATGATGTCTAAATGACAAGAGAAACAGTGTTTTGCTGTTATTCAGACAGATGTTTCTGAGTGAAACTGGTGATAAATGTGAGCTCTGGTACCGTCCATGTGATGGTGAGCTCCCGACTGGCTCCGCCTCCTCCGCCGATGTCAGACGGAGCCACGACAGGCCCTACAGAGAGAGAGAGAGTCAAACACTTCAAACATGATGACGGTGATCACGGTTGCTAAGGCATTTGCAGTTACTATGGTGTCGCTATGCAATTACGTTTCTGCTGGAGGAGGTTTAATTCTCAGTGTTTAATCAGATCGCTATCAGCAGCCGTTCTAGTGAGGATTGACTGAAACTGACCACATGTTCTTCATCCCGGGTCATGATGATAATGATTAACTCTACTGGAATTAATTCGATTCGTTTGAATGTACCACTTGTTCAAGACGAACCCGAATGCAGAAGGAGGGATAAACGAACTGAAGGTGTTTACTGAGAGGACAGAAGGGACTCACGGGCTTCTCTGGTGGTGATTCGGGGTGAAGGGTCGCTCGGCGGGCCGGTTCCCAGCGTGTTGGTGGCCGTGACTCTGAACTCATACTCCGTCCAGGGCATCAGGTTGATCACGGTGGCCATTTCTGCATTTCCCTCCACATTGACTGGAGCTGAAGACACAGAAGCACTGCTTTAGATACGAGTGTTTGACGGAGAACACTGATCTCAAGAGCGGTGATGTACTGACAGGTGGACGCGTCTCTCCAGTCCTGCTGCTCGCGCACGTCTCTGTACTGGACGCTGTATTTGGAGATGGGGCTCAGGTTATCTGTCCCGTGACTCCACATCACCCTCACGCTGCTGGACGTCACCTCGTCCACACGCACGCCGCCGGGAGGACCTGGAGGACCTGAGAGCGAGGAGATGCGTGAGATGAAAGAGACTCATTGATTCCAAACGCATCTCCTCAGGAGATTCACAGGAGATCTCAACAACATCTGAAACATTTCATACAAGAGATCTCAAGAAGAACTCAAAGGTTTCTCATCAAATGAGCTTCTCCAGCTCCAGACTGGATGATATATGTGTTATATATACGGTCTCACCTCGCACCACCAGCTCTGCGGCGGCCGTGACGTTGTCCACCGGCGTCTGAGCCGTACAGGCGTATCGTCCCGCGTGTCTCAGCTGTGCGTTACTGATCAGCAGCTCTGAGCTGGACGTCCCGGCCTGACCGGCCTGATTAACATCCTGACCAGCAGTGATGAAAGAGATAATTCATGTTTGAGACGCACACAAGACATCCATTCACTGCAAAAAACGATAACTATAACTATAAAGTTTTGATTGAATAGAGAGTCGCCACAACTAATGACACAGAGGAGCGATATCACTGGAATCACTTTCAGAATGATTTTTTTTTCAATTGATGAATGATAAAAACAGCCAATCAGAATCCATCCTGCTTTAAGAGCTTGAGCATTTAAAGTGACAGATGACAAAACTGCAGCTCGCTTATATAAAGAGAACGTATCGGCCGGCGGTGTGGACGCTGATATAGTCATCGTTAGTTATAGTAATGATGATATTAATCAAGTTTTGATTCATTAATCTCAGTAAATATTAAATGTTTGTCATCACCATCTTGTGCTCGAAATGCTCTCGGTCACTGTCGAAGTCGATGACGTGCTCGTCGAGGGACCAGATAAAGGTGAGGTCAAGGGTCGGGTCATGTGACGCAGCACACTCCATCCTGGAGCTGTCGCCCGCATTGATGTCAGCGTTCGACGGGGCCAGTGTGATCTTGGTGGCGTCTGAGGAGAGAGACGCAAACTCATCTCAATACAGTCAATAGGATAAACGAGTGGAATCACATGACTCTTGTTCATTGATCACTGTCAGCAGCAGAGGTGCAGCTGTGTGTTTGTGGCAGCAGAGGGCAGGAGTGAGCCAGAATACAAGCATCTCTGTTTGAGGTTTTGAGGCCATTCAGAAAGCAGATGTGTTCTGGGTGGTTACTAAAGTGTTGCTATGTGGTTGCCAGGGTGAACAGTACGTGTGTGTTGTGTTTCCATGTCGTACCCGTGACTAACAGCGATCCGGTGCTGTTCGCTCGGCCTCGGTCGTTTTCTGCGAAGCACGTGTATCTGCCTTCGTCTGATTTAGTGATGTTGAGCAGCTCTAAACTCCCGTCCGGCCAAATGAAGAGCCTGCAGAGATAGAGGAAAGGCTTTATTTGAGCAGGTCCGGACGTGACGCGAGCGTGTCGTGAACGAGAGATGCTGCGGTGACCTCTGACCTGCTGGAGTTGTGCAGGAGCTCGGTTCCTTTGCTCCAGGAGATGGTGGGCCGCGGCGCCGCTCTGGGTTTGCAGTCGAACACCACACGGCCGTTTTTGGCCCCCAGGAGTTTGGGTTTCACAGGGTTCCTCTCGAATGAAGGAGCGCCGGCTGAGAAAACAACAAACACACATTTAGAGGAGGAACATCTGCATCTGAGGCTCAAACTGAATGACCTCTGACCCGGTCAACCAATCAGAGTTGAGCTCACCGAACACCCTGAGCTCGGCGTTGGCGTAGATCACGCCGTGACGGTTCTCAGCGATACACTGATACATGCCCGAATCGTCAAACGTCAGGTCCGTGAAGCGTAACTCGTGGTTCTTGCCGTACTGATGGAGAGAACGAACAGATTCATCCGTCAACACTCATGAACGCTGTCACCAATAAATGTCATCAACATCATATTCCTACTGCTTATCAATGAGAAGAAGCCATAAAAACAAATAAAATAACAATGTAGAAAAAACGTACAAATATTTGTACTGTATATATATAGATTAATTCATTTGATTAGATCAAAAATAAAAACATCAAAAATAAATAAATAAATAAAAACAGCTAAATTAATAAATGATGCCATACAAATCCATTATTTTATGTTAATTAATACTAATAAATAAATAAATAAATAAAGTATTTGATTATTTATTAATTGATTTATTTAATAAATCAAAGTCATAAAGCTAAATAAAATATCAAAAATTAACATAAATACGGCGCAGACACTGAAAAGAGTCAGTCTGGCATGATTCTTCGGTCAGAAGTCATGTTTGATTAGCGTTCTGAGTGTCGCCGGACGCTGTAATCACACTTCAGGTGTTTGGATAACAACCATCTGCTGTGACTGTTACATAACCAGGAGCATGATGGGAAGGCCTCGCTCCAGACGGAAACACAGCCAGCGTCCGAGACGCTCCACAACACACTCATTCATTACACTGCGTCTCTCTGCATCCACTGATCAGGTTCAGCAGTTTACAAATGCATTTTCCTAATCTGGATGATTTCTGGTGTTTTTACACTCCTGAAGCTCTGAGAGTCGAGAAACACTCATGAACTGATCACATGAACGCAGCATCAGTCACTTGAAATGACGCCGTACCATTCGTCCGTTCTTCAGGAAGTGCACGTGGGGTTTGGGTTTCCCGGTGGTTATACAGGACATGATGTAATCTCCTCCGATGTCTCTCTCCGAGCTGCTGATCTTTTCCACCCATTCAGGAGCTCCTGAGACACACACACACACACACACACACACACGTGTAAACACACAGTGTGTGATCATATTTCTGACATGCACTCTATTTTCCAGAATAAACCTCTATCTTGTTCAGTGCTCAGGTGTGTCTCAGTAAAGAGGTCATGTGACTCTCACCCTCCACATACAGGTGCGTTTTGTGCCAGTCTTTGCCTTTGGAGTTGTCGGCCTCGCACTCGTACACACCCTCGTCCTCGTACTGGACGTCGTAGAGATGGAGGAGACTTCCTGCCATACTGACGTCATGACGATGGGCCGGCAGCTCGCCATCC
>NW_025953435.1:50431-74419 GCF_018812025.1 Megalobrama amblycephala | reverse complement strand
TTCATAAACACAACTTCATTCTTTATAAATCTCTCCAGCAGTGTAGCATTAGCCGTTAACCACGGAACACAGCCTCAAATTCATTCAGAATCAAATGTAAACATCCAAATAAGTACTATACTCACATGATCTGATGCATGCATGCAGCATGCATGATGAACATTTTGTAAATGTTAATAAGGGGTTATATTAGCTGTTTGTAACTTTGTTTATGCAATGTATTATAGAGTTGCAAGCTCGGGGGGCGGGAGCGCGGGGATTTAAAGGGGACACACGCTGAATCGCCGCATTTATAATAATGCCCCAAAATAGGCAGTTAAAAAAAATGAAAAAAAATGTTGACTATTTGGTATTTTGAGCTGAAACTTCACAGACACATTTAGAGGACACCTTAGACTTATATTACATCTTGTGAAAAAGCATTCTAGGGCACCTTTAAAAGCACATTTTAGTTCATATTTCATGGTGTCTCAAAATAGCACAGTTGAGTACACTTAGATGTTCTGAAGATGATCTTAAGAAGTACTGAGGAAGAATTTGTTGTATATTAAGTACAAAATTAGTGCACAGTGAAGATGAACGAAGGTCATTTTTAGGTGAACTAACTGATTTAATGTAATTGTCAATAAATGCCCTTTGACACTTATGAAATGCTTGTAATTATACTTTAGTATACCATAGTATACTCTATACCAACTGTGTACCGTAACCATACTGATCGTTAAAAATAAATAAATAAATAAATCTAAAAACACTGAAGCAGCAGACTTTGTGAAAATTAATAATAGTTTGGGTTAATTTTAAGCAAGCAATACAGTATTTTTGTTTAGCAATAGCTGAGTTAAATAAAATTACCTAACAGGTTGAGGCCAACGTTTAACCCAACACTGAGTTAAAACAGCCCAATTGCTGAGTTTGTCCATTTTTGACCCAACTTTTAATTAATTTTTTATTAATTTTTAGAGTGTAATATTAAAACCTTACTTTCATTCAGGAAATTTCCCCTCTGGAAGTTTTTCTCTCAGAAAAGAACATAAAATGACCGTTGACAAATTAATCCAGTTTTGATCAGTTTGGCACAGACTTCCCAACATTGGGTTACATTGATCCAGTAGCTGGGTTACACAAAACTACCCAGCACCTGGGTAAGAAATAGTCAAATATAACCCAATAAAATTACCCAATTGGCTAACAAAAATTATCTAATGGGATCCTTTTGTAAAGTGCTACCAACTGGTCATTATAGTTCCAAGAAACAAAAAATAAAAAGTAACTCTGCATTTTCTTTTATGCCTTTTTATGTCTAGTTTATTCCTCTTGATTGCAGAGAAACACTCGCTGTATTACATTTACACGGCCTTGTCTAAACCTGTGGATCTGCCGGGCATCTATGAATTCACTGCTATGGGTCTGCTGGACGACACACAGATCGACTATTACAATAGTGAAGAAAAGAGAAAGATTCCCAAACAGCAGTGGATGAAAGAGAAAATGCCTGAAGGATTACTGGGAAAAAGGCACTCAGTCCAGAAAGAGTAAAGAACAGTGGTTTGATGTGAACATCCATATTCTGATGAGCCGCATGAGACCACAATGAATCAGGTGAGAAACATTCATACAGTTTAACCTGCACATGATTTTTATTATCACCACCTCACAACAAACATTTTAATTTGCGTCTATTTCAGATCTTCATGTTCTTCAGTGTAGAGTTGGTTGTGAAGTTGAGCAGGAGGGAGATGAAGTGAAGTTTCTCAAAGGCATTGATGAGCACGGCTATGATGGAGAAAACTTCTTATCTTTTGATGATAAAGAGTCTCAGTGGGTCGCCTTTATTGATGAAGCTCTACCAACCAAGAGAAAATGGGACAATGTGCCGATCCTAAACCAATACACCAAAGGATACCTGGAGAAAGAGTGTGTGGACTGGCTCAACAAATTCAGAGGATATGGAGACGAGAAGCTCAGAAACGGCTGTGAGTGAATGTGTGTTTGTAGATTATCTGCAGCTGATGAAACTGATTGATGAACTGATTCTGTGTTTTCAGCTCCTCCAAATGTTTATGTGATTGAAAAGAAGAATACCAATGATGAAACCAAGCTGAAACTCACCTGTCTGGCCACTGGCTTCTACCCCAAAGACGTGATGATGAGCATTAGGAAAAACTCACACATCTGTGCCTGAAGATGAGATTGAATCCACAGGAAATCAGACCAAACCATGATGGAACCTTCCAGATGAGGAAGAGTGTGGAGATCAAGAAGGAAGGAAAAAGATGAATATGATTGTTTTGTGTCCCACAAGAGCATCAAAGATCCAGTTATCACCAAATCAGGTATGCAAACTTAGGGTATGTTTACATGACAACGGTGTACTATAAAAGTGACGTTTTTATCCCACCACTGCCAAGACAAATGTTGGGGTTGTTGTGGCCTAATGGTTAGAAAGTCAGACAAGTAACCTGAAGGTTGTGGGTTCAATTCTCAATACCGGTAGGAAAGGACTGAGCTGCCTTTGAGCAAGACACTGTGTGTGTGTGTGTGTGTGTGTGTGTGTGTGTGTGTGTGTGTGTGTGTGTGTGTGTGTTCACTACTCACTAGTGATTAATGTTTGTGCTCTACTTTGTGTTACCTTACTTGACCATCACTTTCACTTTTTCCTATGTGTTTTTCATGTACACATAAAAACATTGTCAAAACGATCCCTGTTCACACAGATCTGCGAAAAACAATTAAAAACACTGTATTATTCATGCCAGGCCAATAGATGGCGATGTCATTATGTAAAAAAAAAAAAACACTACGCACCTATAGACTGAACATATAATGCACATGTGGATGATGTCAACATTTTCACAAATACTCATTTTTGTAATTTACGCGATGATAATAACAGTATCGTTTTCAAAAACTTGCACTTTGAAACCCCTTTTCAGGCTCTCAAAACACTGTTGTCACGTAAATGAATGACCAAAATAAATAAAAATAGCCATTTTTAGTTGAAAATGGTATCGTGTAAACAGCCCATAAAATCTGAATTAAATATTATGTGACCTGACACAATAACATTAAATGTGTATGAAGTATCATGTCTGAGAATAGCACTGCCACTACACACTGCAATTTATTGTGATTTTTCCAGAACACGCTACTGAATCATTGAATGCAAGTGCAGCTGATGCTGAAGAGCCTTTGCTCAAGAAAGAAATTGATGGTATGTCTTTGTAAGCTTTGTTATTTATCAGGCAATTTTCAAGTGGATTCAGCAGTGGAGATTTGACATTGCACTGTTTCTCCAACAGGACAAGAGAGATCTGGAGAATCACCAGACATCAGGGCGACTGTTTCCATATTTTATCTCTTTCTCATATTTCATTTTATCTGGATATTTTGAAGCACTTTGCTCAAGAAACTAACATCTTAGACTAAGTGCCCAACGAAAGATCTTTTTATTTGAAGAGAGCTGATTTTCCAGACTCTAATTGAATTTTATAAAATTTAGCTATTCAAAAAAATGCAATTAATCAAACATGCGAGTTTGTCTTTCTGACTTGCAACAGGATTGTTTCCATGATAAAATAGTATTTTCATCTGTATTTTCTATCAATATTTTTTTATTTCGAAAAACAAAAACAAGTACATTTTGCCAGACATACACAGTAACAAATGAATAGCTGTCTCTTAAAGGGTTAGTTCACCCAAAAATGAAAATTCTGTCACTTTATTACTCACCCTCATGTCCGTTTCACACCCGTAAGACCTTTGTTATTCTTCGGAACAAAAATAAAGATATTTTAGTTGAAATCTGATGGCTCCGTGAGGCCTTCATAGGGAACAATGACATTTCCTCTCTCAAGATCCATAAAGGTAGGCTACTAAAAACACATCTAAATCAGTTCATGTGAGTACAGTGGTTCAATATTAATATTGTAAAGCAACGAGAATATTTTTGGTGCACCAAAAAAAAAAAAAAAAATAACGAACTTATATAGTGATGGCCGGTTTCAAAACACTGATTCACAATGCTCCGATGCTTTCTGAAGCAGTGTGTCGAATCTGCAGTTCAGAGTGCCAAAGTCATGTGATTTCAGCAGTTTGGCGGGTTTGACCCGCGATCCGATTCATGATTCGATACACTGATTCATAATGATCCGATGCTTTCTGAAGCAGTGTTTTGAAAATCGGCCATCACTAAATAAGCTGTTATTTTGTTGTTGTTGTTGTTTTTTGGCGCACTGAAAAATATTCTCATCGCTTTATTAATATTAATATTGAACCACTGTACTTCGATGTGTTTTTATTACTACCTTTATGGATCTTGAGAGAGGAAATGTGAAGTGGAAAATGTGATCCCTCCCTATGAAGGCTTCACTGAGCCATCGGATCAACTAAAATATCTTAATTTGTGTTCCGAAGATTAACGAAGATCTTACGGGTGTGAAACGACATGAGGGTAAGTAATAAATGACATAATTTTCATTTTTGGGTGAACTAAGCCTTTAACACACATTGCAAAAGCTACATTTTACAACTTGTGGCCACATTACCACCTCAGGGTGTGCATTATTTTCTAAGAATTTAACAGCCTGTCGTCAATTATTCCTCACTTAGAACTGAATATTCCATAAAACATTATTCTGTTAATAATAATAATAATAATAATAATAATAATAATAAATCCACACTGAAGGTGAAATTGGATAAAGCCTATTTATGCTCCAACAGTTGGAAAGACATCTTGGTAAGAAGCACACTAGGTGAAATGTGTAACGTCAGAAGAGAACTTAAATGTCGGAACAACTTTCAGTTTCACTTTTGAATCATGTGCCGCTGTTTGTCTCCTGAAGGAGGCGCTGTGACTCCATCAGAAACACCAGCGAAACAGCGACGTGCCGTGCTAGATCAGCGGTTGTTGAAATGTATTAGCTTGTTACGTCCTAGAGCGTTTTAATATCACTTTATTGTCAAATCCCTGTGTGTCCTGTGTTGTGCTCTGTTTCTCTCTCTCACTCTCTTACTCAGGTTAATTACCACCAGCTGCAACTCGTTGTGAGCATGCCTGAGTCTGAGCCAGGGCCGTCGCCAGAACATATAGAATGGGGGGGCATTCGGTTTCCATAGGGGGGCATACATTTTTATAATCTGAGAAACAGTCATTCGCCAAAATAATAATGTCCCATATTTATTATTAATGAAATAGACTTCTATAATGAAATAAAGTTATATATTACAAAAACACAAGATAGTCGATCCTAATTAGATCAAACTACACCAAAAACGAAACCCCTTTGCATTATGGCAATACTTTGCAAACACGAGGCACAAAAGCTTTTCAATTCCTCGAACAGCACAATAATAAAAATGATACATACCAAAATAGCAATAAATAGGCTAGCCTAATCTGTAGCATATTTAAGTGTAACAAAGACTTTTGAGTGTACTCACCATTAAAATAGTTGAAGGCGGCAGGTCTCCGAGTGATAGTCATTAATAAATACGGCCTAATTATGTTTCGAGTTCCGTTTTGTGTAATAATGCGTTATATATTAATTTTCTGATCAGGCGGAGGGTGAACCAACTCCAGGGTATAGATGCGATTCCCATTTAAAAACATATTTAAACAGATTTCCTCGAAATAGCTTTAACTTACTTGTCACAGCACAACCTACATATTCCAACATAAACACTGCTGATAAATTATTATTTGTTAATAAAGTGTTTACGTTCACAAACCACTGTTAATTTTAACAGATTACGCACACGGGATTTGGCAGAGAGTGCGCAAAAGGAGCTCTCTTTATAATCAGTAAAAAATCTCACTCATCTTAGTTCATTGCGATCTCAAGAAGTTCTGTAACAATGAATTAAACTGACTGCATAATTACATAACAATTTACATAATTGTTTGTTAACCAAAATCTTTTGATTTCTGGAACGCAATGACAAGTCAGAGGTAGTTAAACTCGTTTTGAGCGGTGAGTGGATTTTGAGTTGTAGACGCTGGCAAATATTCCCTCATTATAATTCGTTCCAGAAATCAACAGATTGTTTCGTGATTAGCTAGCTACAATGCTCAACGCTCCAAGGATACGTTGTAAAGTATTGTTGTTCTTCAGAGCGCAAACACAGAGGCGCACTGGATCGTTTGCCAAATATGTTTCGCCAATATGCTAATATTAACTGATCCTAGACCGGTAGTTATGTGCAGTTCCCTCTACAAGCAATCAGAAGCAGCAGCAGGTAGGCAGTGGTTTGAGTGAGAAAATAGTCTCAAGTCCATCGCTGGCCCACACACACTCCGCCTAATTTCTATATCATATTTCTGAAGACAATGTGTTATTTAAAGTTACCGTTGTAGAGAGAGTTTTCCTATGAGCTAAATGCTGCTGAAGACATTTCGTTCTGGAATAAGTAAATAGCCAGATTCACAGATAAGGTTTTTGCTCTCAATCGGAAGTTTGCTGGATGACTATTAGGGGGGCACGTTTTGTCATCTGGGGGGGGCACTGCCCCTTAATGCCCCCTCCTTGGCGACGGGCCTGGTCTGAGCAGAGCAGTATATATGGTGCATTCAGAAGATCCTGTGCTGAGGAACACTTCTCCCCAGCCTTAGAGTGGAAATTGAATTGTCTGCCTGTGTATGCTGTGTGAGAACAAGTGCTTACAGTTTTGAGTTAGGTGTGGGCCTATACTTCTGCTGTGTGTAAGCAACATTCTTTAGCTTGCTTACGGGTCTATCCATGTGTGGGTAACTAGAAGGTATTGTATCATTTAACTCTTAATTAGTATTCGGTTACCTGGGAATTGTAGGGAGAGAGTGCCTTTTTATTTGTATGTACAATTGTTTTCTCCTGTTTATTGATCAGAGAGGGAGTTCAGGGAAGTTTGTGTTGTTGTTTTTCATCTTTGATTTTGAGCAGGGTAAGTAGATTCTATAAATCTTAGTTAGCTCCTGTTTTGTTTATTATTTTAGGCCAGACTCTCTTCTGAAGATTTATTCCCTCATGTTCTTTTGTTAAGCTCTCTTTTTGGTATAAGGAAATAAACATTTTTACTTTCATTTAAAGTGGTGTTGCGTTTTCCCTCTGAGGCTGAAGTGTGTCCTCCACGTTTTCTTTTACTGCGTTAGGCCTACCTTTTATTAGCTTATCTTATTTTCTTTTGTTACCTTCCCTCCTAACCCCTAGACTAGGAGGGAAACGTACAAGCTCAATAACATTAATCAGATTTAAACAATATTGTTTTTAACATGTAAAATAAATGTAACTAACCCTTTTTATTTGTATTTTTCTGTCAGTAAACCATCCAATAATGAATTAAGTAATTGGGATTTTCCTTCATTTGTTCATTAATAATATATAGGCTATTCTCAAAACGTTATATATTATATGTTTAAATAGCCTACTGAGTACCCACTATAGACCTTATGTAGCTCCGCCCCTTTTCAGCGCTGCGCTCGTTGTCTTTTGACTTAATTTCCATAGCGATCTTACATATTTATGAATGAAACTGCTCGTTTTAAAATCTTCCCGGTCTACTGACATTTATTACGACATCTGCTTTAAACATAACAATGCTCATGATGACTTTCATTAACTATAAAACAGGTAAATCCACTTCTCCAGCTAATTATTCTTCAACAACGATGCCATAGAAATACAGAGCTAACGCAAATAAGGAAGTTCAAAGACAATTCTAAAAATGGCGGCGCAGTTGTTTCTCTGGTAAATAAGGTCTATTAATTAACAACAGGTACTTACGGTTATAAGGGTTAGTTGCATGTAATTATGCATAATTTACTGTTATTACTATGGTAATTAGCCTACATGTAATAATGACACTTGAATAAAGTGTTAACAAAAACCTACAGGTTTAGGACATTTGCATTATAAGAATATATAGGGAGACTTCTTCTAAAAAGGCTGACTTGGCTGAAAACAATTGACTTTAATGTTTGCTAAATAAATCTAATCTCCTCTTATTTAAACCTTTAAATGCATGACTGTTTCGTCCAATCATTCTTACATATTCAGGGTCTTTATCGACCCGGATCTATATCACGGAAGGATCTCTACCTGTCGCGATAATATAAAACTCCTCTGATATTAGAGTAGCAATTTCAGAAGAATAAAATAAAGCATATTTTGTCACCTTTTGGAGATTGAAAGGGCTCCATTTGAGCAGATGTTTAATGTCATCATCACTGAGCTCATTTCCCAGTACATTCAGCAAATAGGCTAGTTTTATGTTTGAGGTTGTGAATATAAGCCCATTCGTGATCTCAAACATATTCTCAGAACTATATCATTTTCAACATCTTCAAAATCAATGTTTCGATCCCTAACAGCTTAACCAGATCCATCCAGTGACAGATACAGTCATGATCGCATTCAGTGCTTGTTCTGCAGTAAATTGCTGAGCCATTTCATGTTTGTCTTATTATTTCGTTTTCTGTCTGAATCAATCTTCACTTCATCATTGTGTATCAGACATTGACACCTTGTGGAATAAAGGTGAATTGCACTTATTCTGTCATCTAAGATTCAATTATAGTTGTGCAGAAAAAGTATGCCTACACTGATACTCACCTCGGGTCGTTAGCGAATCCAATACATATTTTTACAAAAAATGAATTCAAAAATAGGCATTCTTTTATAATTTTATAATTTTTTTTGTTGTTATATTCTTTATAATGAATTGATTGAGGAATACCAAGAAGGTTGAAGTCTAACTTTAAAAAATGAGGAGGAGGGTAGTGAATGACATCCTGGGTCACTAAAGACCCGAGGTATGCATTTAAGGGTTCATAGTGCGGAAATCCCAGTATGTTGGCGTGATGTCTTCACTTGTTTTGCCGACGTGCAATTTTTTTTTACAAATAGTGATATCAGAGCTATTCAACACTTAAAATATTAAATAATATATGAAATAATAGCCTAAATCATGCATTTTGTAGTTGAATTATGTGAGATTCTTTGCTGGAGAGCTGGAGAGCTCAGGTGAGTGACTGGGAAAACAGCCTAATAGTGCATCAGAAACATTAAGAAAAGCTCCAAACAATCATCAGATCAAACATGACTGGCATTGATGGGGGGAGTATATCTGTATCGTTATTTCTAGTTCCTCATCCGGCTGCCTTGTTGTTTTAGACAATGGTCATGCATGATTAAATGTTTTTTATCTGCCCTGTGACAGTATTTTGAGTGTGTTTTCACACACCCTGTGCAAACCTGCCTGTGTTTGTTTTCATGCTCTTTACTTGCTTGATCCATTTCAAGTTTAGGCTATCCCTCTGCTCAAAGACACTTTTCATCAGAAGTGAGTTTGTACAAATTGTTATTTTTCTTTCACTTTTAACAGCTGTGTCATGTGCTGCTGTTTGTTGAGCTCTGATCTCTGTTCACTGCATTAAGGGTCTTTAAATTCCAGTTTAATTCCATGAAGACTCTAGGCATTGCTATAATAGCCTCGATGATCTCTAATGTTTGAGCAGCAGCAACACTGGGTTAATAGATAAGAATGTTAGATATTTGCTGTAAATTCTGCTTTAATATTTGTGATTTGTGAATCTCTCTCTATTTTCTGTTGTGTCTGATCTGATCCAGCAGGTGGCGTTGTGACTTCTGTAAAAACTGCATCAGAAGGACACACAGAAGTTTGTGTGTGTGTGTGTGTGTGTGTGTGTGTGTGTGTGTGTCGCGCATGCGCACAGCTGCCCTCTCGAGTTTTTTGCTCAGCCACAACCTGAAAGGAACTGTTACCTTTTCAGACAAACTCGTGCAGCAGTGTGTTAGATAATTTTGTTTTTAGACATGTCCTGATGAAGTGTTTATTTTGGAGTATTTTATGGGAATAAAATCTCATCTGTTGGATTTACAGCGCAAGTTTTTGGATCTGTATGCATACAGTGTTTATTTGCTTCTGTGAACGCGATCATTGTTCGGTTTGATCTAATAAAAAAAAACTACAGGTTAAACCGGAACAACAGACGGACCGCGACACTGAAAACAGAAACGCGGATCCTGGGGTTGAGTTTTGATGGAGCAGCCTATACATTTATAAAAGAAAAAGTTTTTGCAGCTGTGTGAAAAGAACGGAACTGGAATGTAAACCTGAAACCGTTGAACAGCGACATGATTGATCGATTCCCTTTTTTGACCGGTGTCTCTATTCCGGTTTGAAGAGCGCGTCCTCGCGTCAATGATGCTTTAACCGGACTGACTGAAGTATATCCAGTCATGTGTTCACTGAAAGCTCTTCAGGACTGGTGTCGAGATGTTTGTGAAGGCTACTCTGATGTTCAGTTCACAGATATGAGCTCCTCATTCACTGATGGACTGGCTTTCTGTGCGATCATCCACAAACACAGACCCGAGCTAATGTAAGAATCAGGAGTTTATTTCGATCTACTGTAACTGAGTCAGGTTTAGTAAGAACTGATTCATGTTTAATACATCTACTGTGAACCAATTATTACACTCATAATTGGTATAATGTGATAATAAAAATATAAGGTTTTTTTTTTTGAACATGTGAACATTTACCATATAATATTCTATGGTAACTTGTTATAATAGTTGCCAAACTATAAACAGATTTTGTTTTTTCCTAATACTATCACCTTAGTAAACTATATATATATATATTTAATTTATTATTAAAGCAGAATGAAATAATGAAATTAAATTGTATCAAATTTCACAGATGTGTCAAATTTATCATGTCAAAACATATTATGGTAGTTGTACATTTTACTTGTTAACAGTCCTAAATATACATTTTATGTTTGTTTGTTTGTTTGTTTGTTTGTTTGTTTTTATATATATTTTTCCTTTTTTTCCTTTTTTTTTTTTTGTACAGTTTATTTTTTTTTTTTTTGACTCCTGCCCCAGTATGAAAACTCTTGCTCTAGATTAGGTAAATGTACATATCAGTAGTGTTTTCTGGCCTGTTTAGAAACTTTCAAGTCAGTTTCTTCTCATATCCAGATGTGTTCATCATGTGTCTGGTGTATCTTCAGCTCTTTGTTTGTTTCTCTCTGCAGTGATTTTCACTCTCTGTCCAAACACAACGTCTACAAGAACATGCGTCTGGTGAGTTTCTGAGTTCAGCTGGACTTTAGTTACTGGAGCTGAAGGTGTTGAAGCTTCATATGGAAGCTTTTTCCTTATAAATGCCAGTAAACCATCTTAAGGCAGGAACACACCAAGCTGACGGTAGGCTTGGGCGGTATCCAAATTTTGATACCATCAAACCTCCTCCCTATTTTACCTCGGTATACGGTATTACCGTGAATAATTAAAAAAATTATGACGTAAGGCTCAGACGGCGTCACCAAACTGTTGGCTTGTGCCTAAACCGTTCAGAAACTGAATACCAAACACTAATACTGAAACAATAACAAAATAACATGCACAGCAATATTAACAACTTTTATTAGCAATAAATAGCAGTTTATAAAAAAAGTGCAAATACAACAGTCAGAATTAAATTGACATAAACATCCAGAACAGTTTTAGCGCAGAGACGCGCACACAAATCACTTAAATTAAATCACAGTCTAGATGTTGTTGGTTCTGCATCGGGAGGCGTTGAAACTGTTGCATTAAGTGAACTCGGGTCCATCCTCGCAGCAGTGAGTGGATGGTGGTTTCGTATATGCAACCTTAGGTTCGAGGTATTTCCATCTCTCGCGGTCACCTTTTTGTTGCACAATTTGCAAATTGCCTCGTCCGTATTTACCGCCTCTCCCTTCTCGTTCGGTCGAAAGCCGAAATACTGCCAAACTGCAGAAGTTGTGTTCTTTTTCGAGACCAGGTCACTCGGTGCGTGACTCGCCATCTTTCCCGCTCTCTCTCTTTCTCCTCCACGTTGTCACGTGATGACAACCATGCATACGCATTTTTATGAATTAAATAAATTATATTTAATATTTAATCCTTGTCTCCTATATAAGTGCATTGTTTTTTTTATGACGGTATGACGGTATTGAAACTGATACCGTTGCTATTTTTAGATCCCGCGGTATACCATATTACCGTATTACCGCCCAAGCCTAGCTGACGGTCGGCCGTCTGGCAGTTTTTGTTCGTCGGCCGACTGTTTTCTCAATGTGTTCCACACCGTCGGCTGAAGTTGGTCCTCGTCACCTTTTTTTCGGCCGATTCGAAATGTTGAATTGGCGTCGGAGCTCATCGGTCCGTCGGGCCATCTGATCATTCTGATTGGCCGTTCAGCTACTGCCACCTGCTGGTTCAGAAAGGCATTTCATCTCAAGCAGGCGCAGAACTGACGTGCTACTTGGCCATCGGCTGTCGAGCCGTTTTGGTTTGGTTGTGTCAGGCCAACTTTGGACACAGATGCTGCCGACGTAAACCAACCCCGCAGTCTGCTTTCGTCGCCACTAGTTCGTCGGCTTGGTGTGTTCTGGCCTTTAGATCTCAATTTTTTTGCTCCAGATAAACTACCTGTGATTATTGTACCTGTGTTAAATGTTCTGGTTGAGTAGTTTGTCCATCTCATGTCGTTTATATCTCATCATCATCAGGCGTTTGATGTTGCGGAGCGTGAGCTTGGAATTTCTGCTCTGCTGGATCCGGATGAGCTGTTGTGTGAGGAAGAGCCAGATCTTCTGTCCATCATCACTTATGTCTCACAGCTCTACTGGGTCTTCAATGGAAAATCTCATGGTATGGATCATGATAGTTAATTATTGAAGATCTCACGTGTTCATCATGATTCACTAGAGCTGAAATTTGTGATTTTAATGTATTGATAATATCTGGATCTTATCAGACAGTCTGAAGAATTGTGTGGAGGCTGAACCCAGCAGTACCAGAACACAAGAACAGACACACACTCCGGTATATGCCCGTCTGTCTCCCAGAAAGAGGGCGGGGCCTCAGGAACCTCCTAGCCCCACCCCCAGATCACAGGACCATCGCCCTGACAATGGTTAGAATCTTCACTCCTGAGTTACTATATAACAGTTACTATTGTTACAGTTAACTATTAGTTAGTTAGAGTTAACAATTGAAGATCTCACATCTCCATCATGATTCACTAGAGCTGAAATTTGTAATTTTAATGTATTGATAATATCTGGATCTTATCAGACAGTCTGAAGAATTGTGTGGAGGCTGAACCCAGCAGTACCAGAACACAAGAACAGACACACACTCCGGTATATGCCCGTTTGTCTCCCAGAAAGAGGGCGGAGCCTCAGGAACCTCCTAGCCCCACCCCCAGATCACAGGACCATTGCCCTGACAATGGTGAGAATCTTCACTCCTGAGTTACTGTATAACAGTTATTATTGTTACAGTTAACTATTAGTTAGAGTTAACTATTGAAGGTCTCACATGTTCATCAAGATTCACTAAAGCTGAAATTTGTGATTTTAATTTATTGATAATCTCTGGATCTGATCAGACAGTCTGAAGAATTGTGTGGAGGCTGAACCCAGCAGTACCAGAACACAAGAACAGACACACGCTCCGGTATGTGCCTGTCTGCCACCCTGTCTATCTATCCGTCCGTCAGTCTGTCTATCTGTCCATCTGCCTGTCTGTCCATCCATCTGTCTGTCTGACTCTCCGTCTGTCTGTCTGTCTCTTTGTCTGTCTGTCTGACTTGTCTCTCCATCTGTCTGTCTGTCTCTTTGTCTGTCTGTCCATCTGCATGTGTCTATAGGTCTGTCTGTCTAATAATTAATCTCTCTCTCTCATTCCCTCAGTTCACATCAGATATGATCAGATCTTCAGATAAAAGAGTCTGTAGTGTCTGTCACAAACGTGTTCATCTCATTGAGAGGGTTTTGGTGAAGGGACGCCTGTATCACCGTGCCTGCTTCAGGTAACACACACACACACACACACACACACACACACACACACACACACACAGACACTCACTCTCACACACACAAACACACTCTGATAGACCTGATCATCTCACATTGTGTTTCAGATGCAGTCGCTGCCATCGCGCTCTGCTGCCGATCTCTTTCACAGTTGACAGTGAGACTGGTTTACTGCAGTGCAGTTATCACTGCAAAGCTGCTCCTGAACACAACCGGCCTGCAGATACTGCTGAGACAGATGGAGACAGAAGTGAGACAGACGGAGACAGAAGTGAGACAGATGGAGACAGAAGTGAAATGGAAAGAGACGGGGTGAATGATGAACGTCTCTCCACCTCATCAGACATAGACATCCAAGAACCTCCCAAACCTGCTCCCAGAAAGAGGGTGGAGCCTCAGGAACCTCCTAGCCCCACCCCCAGATCACAGGACCATCGCCCTGACAATGGTTAGAATCTTCACTCCTGAGTTACTATATAGCAGTTACTATTGCTAAAGTGTAAACATCATAATCAAACAGTTCCAGTTCTACATACATCCACCCATTTCCAGGAGCTGTTCAGTGATAATTAATGATTAATGCATTTATTTGAATTCAAAAAAGGGGAAAACATTATTTTTATGATCAGTCCCATCCACTCTCTTCCCAGCATGCACTGGGGAATGAATAATTAATGATGTTGTATTGTTTAATATATTTAATCCAAAATATATCAATATTACAATGATGGCTTATCTTGAGTCTTTGAATTCAGTCATGATGCAAACTATCAGTTGAAACACATGCTTTATTGTGTTTCATGTTTGTCTTGTCCTCGTCTCAGTACCGTCTCAGAGCGCCATGCGTAAGGATCATCCCTGGATGAAGCTGGTTGATTTGGGTCCCTGGTATCGCCTTCCTCCGGCTCCGGCTCCTTCCACTCATTCCCGCTGCTGCCCTGCGACCTTTAACCCCTTCCTGGAGGATGATGAGGATGAATCCAAGGATGAAGAGGTACTGAATGAAGATCCGTCCATCATGTGACCCTGCTGATCCTCAATAAACTGGATTAAAAGTCTATTTATCCTCAATTCTACCAAGATTCACATTCTCAATTCTATAGAGAATAAACCTTGCAGTGAAATGTAAGCCTGCTCAGCTACTTAGACTGTGTGCATTAAATATGCTAGATAAAAACATGGTAATATAAACAAATTAAAAGATAATAACAGAAATTAATTGTGACAAACAAAACAGTAAGACAGTTAGTAAGGATAAAACAGCAGGAATAACTTGAAACCTGTAAACCTGAAGTAATTTCTGAAGAACTGACACAAACCAGCAGGTTTATTTAACCAGCACTGGTTCTTGACTAACTGAAGCTGGCTTATATTTAGATTCTAGTTTGGATGCGTCTTGTGTTCTGGGAATAGAGTTGCTGATGTTAGCAGAGACGCTCAGTATCAGGTTTATCTGAGAAAAGCACTGGTTCTGAGATCCAGAAGAGACTCGACTGAACAAACCATTTGCTCTTAGATAGTAAAGAAGTGTCTCAAAATCTGTTAGCTTTATCAAGGAACTTCAGAAGTCTCAAACTTCACCTAATTCTTCATGCAATCATGATGAGATCAGACCGAGTCTAGACCCTCTGAAACCAGACTAGACCTGAGTCCCAGATTCTGACCAAGAACCAGGATCTCCATTTTAATGAACATGATGCAGCATTACTTTCCCCTTCAGAGTCATGTGATTTCTGTACAATCTGTGTTTAAAGTGATTATCAACTTTAACTGGTTAGTTGATGTGTGTGAGTCAGTTAATGAAAGAATCACATGATGTCTGAAGCTCAGACTGAAGAGTCACAGCTTGTGGTTGTGGGTTGTTGTTGTTCTCTTAGCAATCTCACAGGATATTGTTTGAGTGTGTGTTTGTTAACATCAGACCATCTCATGTTTTTCTCTATGTCATCTTTTTTCTCTTTATCAAGCAGAACCGTTTCAGTTGCAAAACATCAGTTGCACACAAACCACAGACCTCATGTTCAGCTCCCAGCATGCACCAGGCTGCCTACGGTTTCCCTCTCATCAAGAGGAAGGTGAGACAGAAACTCTTTGTTGTGCTGCTGGAGTGAATGATGCTTCAGACTGATGATTTGAGACCATCAGATCACACTACAAGACAGAGACACAAGAAAAAGTCCAGCAATTCTTACACTTATATTTTATATGCGAGCTTTGTGATGAACCATGTGAGCTTTCTAAATCTGTTTAATGTACAATTTTAGATGCAAAACTATGTTAAATGTGTCCAAACCTTAAATGATTTTAAGAATTAACACATATTAATAACATTCCCATCTGTTTCATGAGGATTGTCAAGTCACCTTTATTTATACAGTGCTTTATACAATGCAGATCATTTCAAAGCATCTTTACATTGATAACAAGAAAATGATGCAAACAGAGTTCATTTCTGCTATAAAGCAGCTCTAGAAGAAAATTGTGTCATTGTTCAGCTGAAGTCAGTTCAATGCTGATTCAGCTCATCCATTATATTTGATATTTTAGAATTCACCATCAGATGTTTGAGTCTCTGTTTTCTCACTCAAGGATGATTGATTGTGTGTTCAGGTGATCACAGACACACACGTGTCAGAGAAGGAGGTGTGTAAGGAGCAGAAGGAGCTGGAGGAGAGTCTGCTGAGGCTGGAGAAGAGAGGAGTGCAGCTGGAGAGAGAGATGAGGACAAGAACAGATGGTGAGAAACACACTATAACCTGTTTTCACCTCAACATACATGCTAATGCTAACACATGCTGACAGACAAACATAGAGTAACAGCTAATATAGAGGAGATGATCTGAAGAGAGATGAGGAGATGATCAGATGGTGAGAAACACACTATAACCTGTTTTCACCTCAACATACATGCTAATGCTAACACATGCTGACAGACAAACATAGAGTAACAGCTAATATAGAGGAGATGATCTGAAGAGAGATGAGGAGATGATCAGATGGTGAGAATCACATTATAACTTCCTCACTCAACATCCGACACACTAATGCTAACATACACGCTAACAGAAAAACATAGTAACAGCTAGATCAGAGGAGTGCAGCTGGAGAGAGATGAGGAGATAAATAGATGTGAGAAACACATTATAACTTCCTCACTTAACAACAGACACGCTAATGCTAATGCTAACAGACACGCTAACAGAAAAACATAGTAACAGCAAATATAGAGGAGTGCAGCTGGGGAGAAAGATGAGGAGATGAACAGATGGTGAGAATCACATTATAACTTCCTCACTCAACATCAGACACGCTAATGCTAACAGAAAAAACATAAAAACAGCTAATATAGAGTGCAGCTGGAGAGAGATGAGGAGATGAACAGATGGTGAGAATCACATTATAACTTCCTCACTCAACAACAGACACGCTAATGCTAATGCTAACAGACACGTTAACAGAAAAACATAGTAACAGCTAATATAGAGGAGTGCTGCTGGAAAGAGAGGAGATGAACAGATGGTGAGAATCACAATTAAAACTTCCTCACTCAACAACAGACATGTTAATGCTAATGCTAACAGACACGTTAACAGAAAAAAATATAGTAACAGCTAATATAGACAAGAGGAGTGCAGCTGGAGAGAGAGGAGATGAACAGATGGTGAGAAACACATTATAACCACCTCACTCAACATCAGACACGCTAATGCTAACAGAAAAACAGAAAAACAGCTAATATAGAGTGCAGCTGGAGAGAGATGAGGAGATGAACAGATGGTGAGAATCACATTATAATCTCCTCACTCGACAACAGACATGCTAATGCTAATGCTAACAGACACACTAACAGAAAAAACATAGTAACAGCCAATATAGACAAGAGGAGTACAGCTGGAGAGAGATGAGGAGATGAACAGATGGTGAGAATCACAATTGCAACTTCCTCACTCAACAACAGACATGTTAATGCTAATGCTAACAGACACGTTAACAGAAAAAATATAGTAACAGCTAATATAGACAAGAGGAGTGCAGCTGGAGAGAGAGGAGATGAACAGATGGTGAGAAACACATTATAACCACCTCACTCAACATCATACAGGCTAATGCTAATGCTAACAGACACGCTAACAGAAAAACATAGTAGCGTCTAATATAGATGAGAGGAGTGCAGCTGGAGAGAGATGAGGAGATGAACAGATGGTGAGAAACACTTGAACCTCACAACGTGCAGAAAATGTGACTGGGTCAAGTAGGACCAGGTGACAGTCACGCAACAACATATATGTTAATGCTAACAAACATGCTAACAGACAAACACACAGTAACAGCTACTATGGAGGAGTGGAAGGAGAGATGAGGAGCCTTTCGAGAGGTTTTCAGTAATCAGGATCAGCAGGACTGAAGTTTGTGTGGCGTCAGAGGCGCTTTTGTGTAGTCATGAATGATGTGTTTGTTTCAGATAACCTTTTGGTTGATTGGTTTATTCTGATTCATAAGAAGAACATGTTAGTGCGCAGAGATGCTGAGCTGATGTACATGTGAGTACACAAACACTGGACCATTTCACACACTATTATTATGAGGTGTTTCCATAGACATGATATTTATGGAACCCTACACACCTAACCCTTGTAAAAAACTGTTTACTTGTTTATATCTATATTTTTCAGTTAAACAATATTTTGTATGTTTATTTATCCTTTTGAATCATAAGGATGTTATTAGCATGTTTAGCACTTGAATTTGCATGTTCTTAAATTTAGGAAAAGTCTGTTTTTTGATATAAATTTTTGCAGCGTGATGTTTGTCAAAACAATAACATGAATGCACAACATGACAGGAATTGTTGTTCTGTGTTTTCAGGTTGAGACAGCGCCGTCTGGAGCAGCAGCAGGCTGATGTAGAGTTTGAGCTCAGGTGCCTCTTCAACAAACCAGGTGACTAACTGAATCAGTCGTGTTTCTTAATGTGAATATGTTCGTTTTAATAATGATTGGCATGAATTCTTTAATCTCTGATGCAATTCTACAAATTAATATGAAAATTTTAATAGTGGCATATAAATGTCTCCAAAAAGTGAATCAACATTGTGAGATTTTCTTGTGTTCCAGTACAACTATCTGAATATTCTTCTTTCAAGATACTGTTTATTGTAATGTATTGTCTCTCTGTTCTGTCTGCTTTTGTTACATAGTTTTAAGTTTGTAGTCTTCTTCGGCTCCTGTTTCCCCTTCTTAATCTTTTAATTGTTTCCATGTGTGTCGTGTTAGTCTATTAGCCCTTGTGTATTCAGGCTCTTGTGTTTTTCAGTGTTCAGTTTCATGGTTTGTTCTTCTATGGATTATATGTCAGTGTCCTTAGATTAGTTTATCTTGTTTCTCTCATTACCTTGTTCTTTTGTTATTAAATAAATGTACACTTGTGTCCAGCTCTCCATCATCTCTGAGTCATCAATTTATAGTTATAGAAGTTATAGAAGTCCATATCCACAAATATGTATCCAGCAGTTCAGTTTTTGTCTTTTAGACAAGGTGATTTGACTGTGGCCGAATACAGTTTTCAGTTCTGTAAAACTAGCTGTTTCTCTTGACAGAGGAAAATTAATGTTGCACAACTTGTATTGAATGTGGATGTGCACTAATAAGGATTTTGCCCATTACAGTAGCAGTCATCTCTCGCAAGGCTGCAGCCCTCATGCCCTCCTTATTAACCATCCATCAGTTCCCTTGCATGAGGAGGCAACTAGTACTTTATCATTGTTACTCATTATGGTTCTGAGGAGGAAAAGGAGAGGGGAAAATATCTCTGAGATCCTAGGTCCAGTGGTCCTAGTGCTCCCTAGCCTGGTTGTACTAAGTCCAGTTTTCCCAAGTCCAATGATCCAACAACCCATTGTCACAACTCCAAAGGTGCCACATCTGGTTGTCCCAAGTCCACTGGCCCCAAGCCCAGTAGTCTGGTTGTTCTAATTCTGGTTCAAAATCTGGTTGTACTAATTCCAGTTTTCCCAACTCCAATGGTCCAAAGACCAGTTGTCACAAGTCCAAAGGTGCCACATCAGGAGGTCCAAAGTCCAATGGCCCTAAGTCCAGTGGTCCCACATCCATTGGTTTCAAGTCTGGTTGACCCAAGTCCAGTGATCTCATGCTTGGTTGTCCCAAGTCCAGTGGTTCCAAGTACAATGATCCCAAGTCCAGTGGTATAATTGTTCCATGTCCAGTGGTTTGAATGTTCTGAGTCCAGTTGCCCTATGTCCGGTTGTCCCAAGTCTAATGGTCCCAAGTGTGGTAGTCCCTGTGCTCTGTAGCCTGGCATTCTCACCTTATTTTGATAATTTTTTCATGTAACAAGAATGTAATGAAGTTCAGAGTTTAACGAAGAAGGAGGCAGGAACCTGCAAACAATGAATGTAAACTTAATGAAAATTTTATTTAAAAATAAACAACAAAAAAAATCAGCCCCTCATGGATGACTGCCACATATGAACACAATAAAATGCAACATATGAATGCCTATCCCAGGCTTGGTGCTGTACTCCCATGGCTATCAACTCTGCTCCCTTTTTCACACCAAAAGGCTGTTTCTCAAGTATATATATATATATATATATATATATATATATATATATATATATATATTAATAAAAGTTTAGATATTTGTTCTCTCATCATGCTAAGTCCAGTTGTTTCAAGACCAATGGTCCAATAACCTGTTGTCATAAGTCTAAGGCCCTAAGCCCAGTGGTCTGTTTGTTCCAATTCCTGTCCCAAGTCTGGTTGTCCTAAGACTAGTGGTTCCATGTCTGGTTGTCCCAAGTCCAATGGGCCCAAGTCAAGTGACTCCAAGTCAAGTCAACTTGTTGTCCCAAGTCCAGTGTTCCCATGTCTGGTTGTCCCAAGTCCAGCAGTCTGGTTGTCCCAAGTCCAATGGGCCCAAGTCAAGTGACTCCAAGTCAAGTCATCTTGTTGTTCCAAGTCCAGTGTTGCCATGTCTGGTTGTCCCAAGTCCAGCAGTCTGGTTGTTCCAAATCTAGTGATCCCATGTCTGGTTGTCCCAAGTCCAGTAGTTTGGATGTTCCGAGTCCAATGGTCCCATGTCTGGTTGTCCCAAGTCTAATGGTCCCAAGTCAAGTCATCTTGTTGTCCAAAGTCCAGTGTTCCCATGTCTGGTTGTCCCAAGTCCAGCCGTCTGGTTGTTCCAAGTCTAGTGATCCCATGTCTGGTTGTCCCAAGTCCAGTAGTTTGGATGTTCCGAGTCCAATGGTCCCATGTCTGGTTGTCCCAAGTCTAATGGTCTCAAGTCTGTTTGTCCCTGTGCTGTCTAGTCTGGCAGTCTCACCTTCTTTTCATAATTTTTTAACAAGATTGTAATGGAGTTCAGGTAAGAAGGATGTAGGAACCTGCAAATGATGAATGTAACTTTAATGACAAAATAATCATAAAGAACAAAACAAAAGCAGCAGCCCCTCATGGACGACTGCCACATATGAACACAATGAATCACAACATAAATATCCCAGGCCTGGTTAAATCTTGTCTTGCACTGTCATTGCTCCTCCTTTTATCATCCTGGTGTGTTACACACCACAAAGACTTCTTATCTAAAGCAATTTTGCTTTCTATGCAAATCCAAATATCTTGATTTAAGAACGTTTAGATATTTGTACTGGAAAAAGGGCAGAAATTCACTTTTTTCAGTGTATGAAATTATTTAAGTATAAAATGTGTGTAGTTTATAGTATCTGATGAATGTGTGCGTGATTGTCCAGAGCAAGACTGGAGCTCAGATGACAGACAGCAGGAACATCAGCTAATGTCACGCCTACTGTCAATCATCCAGCAGAGGAATGATATCATCAGCTGCCTGGATCTGGACAGACAGAGGTCAGAGGTCACCTGACCATAGCAGTGTGAAATCATGTGATAATCATGTGTTATTGATGAATTTGTTGTCTTCTTCATTAGGGAAAAGGAGGAGGACATGATGCTGTCTGCTGTGATCCAGAGAACTGGTGAGAAATGGCCCTCTTTCACTCACACTGATTTACTTCATCACAATCAGTGCATTGTTTTAGTGTTTTTAGTGCTTTCTTATCAGATTGACTCTCTCTCTTTAGATCTCCTGACACAGACGGACAAACAGCTGGAAAAATTCAACAAGAAGTTTAAAGGCCTTCAGATGTTCAAGGCATCTGGCTGTAAATCTAAAAACAGTAGCAGAAAGAAAAGCAGCTGAAGGAGAGAAAGAGACTGTAGATTAGGGGTCTTAAATTTACATCCTGGAGGAACACTGTCCTTGCAGAGTTTGACTTCATTTAATAAGTAGATGCTTGTTAAATAATGCAAAGCAGCATTTCCCAGTGGGACAGTACCACTTGAGGCAAAATTTTTAAAAGGGGGACGTTTAAGGTGATTCATGCTGAAACTTGGTCTAAAATATTGGTCTGAAAATATGGTCTAAAACATTCTAAAACTGTGTTGACACCAGAGAAGTCTGTCAAAGTGAACAATCTGGATCCTTTTGTCTTGTCGCAGCACAAGTTTCTTGAATATGTCAGAAATACAAACCCGATTCCAAAAAAGTTGGGACACTATACAAATTGTGAATAAAAAAGAATGCAATAATTTACAAATCTCATAAACTTATATTTTAATCACAATAGAAGATAGATAACATATCAAATTTTGAAAGAGAGACATTTTGAAATGCCATGCCAAATATTGGCTCATTTTGGATTTCATGAGAGCTACACATTCCAAAAAAGTTGGGACAGGTAGCAATAAGAGGCCGGAAAAGTTAAATGTACATATAAGGAACAGCTGGAGGACCAATTTGCAACTTATTAGGTCAATTGGCAACATGATTGGGTATAAAAAGAGCCTCTCAGAAGTCAAGATGGGCAGAGGATCACCAATTCCCCCAATGCTGCAGCGAAAAATTGTGGAGCAATATCAGAGAGGAGTTTCTGCAAAGAGTTTGAAGTTATTTACAGTGCATAATATCATCCAAAGATTCAGAGAATCTGGAACAATCTCTGTGCGTAAGGGTCAAGGCCGGAAAACCATACTGGATGCCCGTGATCTGGGCCCTTAGACGGCACTGCATCACATACAGGAATGCTACTGTAATGGAAATCACAACATGGGCTCAGGAATACTTCCAGAAAATGGTGAACGGTGTCGGTGAACACAATCCACTGTGCCATTCGCTGTTGCCACTCTATAGGTCAAAAAAGAAGCCATATCTAAACATGATCCAGAAGCGCAGGCGTTTTCTCTGGGCCAAGGCTCATTTAAAATGGACTGTGGCAAAGTGGAAAACTGTTCTGTGGTCAGACGAATCAAAATTTGAAGTTCTTTTTGGAAAACTGGGACGCCATGTCATCCGGACTAAAGAGGACAAGGACAACCCAAGTTGTTATCAGCGCTCAGTTCAGAAGCCTGCATCTCTGATGGTATGGGGTTGCATGAGTGCGTGTGGCATGGGCAGCTTACACATCTGGAAAGGCACCATCAATGCTGAAAGGTATATCCAAGTTCTAGAACAACATATGCTCCCATCCAGACGTCGTCTCTTTCAGGGAAGACCTTGCATTTTCCAACATGACAATGCCAGACCACATACTGCATCAATTACAACATCATGGCTGCGTAGAAGAAGGATCCGGGTACTGAAATGGCCAGCCTGCAGTCCAGATCTTTCACCCATAGAAAACATTTGGCGCATCATAAAGAGGAAGATGCGACAAAGAAGACCTAAGACAGTTGAGCAACTAGAAGCCTGTATTAGACAAGAATGGGACAACATTCCTATTCCTAAACTTGAGCAACTTGTCTCCTCAGTCCCCAGACGTTTGCAGACTGTTATAAAAAGAAGAGGGGATGCCACACAGTGGTAAACATGGCCTTGTCCCAACTTTTTTGAGATGTGTTGATGCCATGAAATTTAAAATCAACTTATTTTTCCCTTAAAATGATACATTTTCTCAGTTTAAACATTTGATATGTCATCTATGTTGTATTCTGAATAAAATATTGAAATTTGAAACTTCCACATCATTGCATTCTGTTTTTATTCACAATTTGTACAGTGTCCCAACTTTTTTGGAATCGGGTTTGTATATT
>NW_025953435.1:0-48729 GCF_018812025.1 Megalobrama amblycephala | reverse complement strand
TATATATATATATATATATATACATACGCACACACGTGTATAAATGCAATGTCAATTATTATAAATAATGGTCAGAAAAACAGTTGAAAGCATAAAAACATAATAAGAAATAAGTTTTGATATTTGTAACCAACAACAACTCTCAGTCTATTGACACCAATGAAATGAGCTTTATATATATATATATATATATATATATATATATATATATATATATATATATTGTTGACTTGTATTTTTGCTTTATCCCAAATGTTTCCAAGACTGTTTCTCGAAAAACTCGATTTCTGGTTTTATTTTGTAGAAACCATGAAAACACCAAATACACTTTAATATTTTATGTGTTTCATTAGAAAACTAATTATGTTATGCAGCTCAACACGGCAGCATTAAAACAACTTCAAACACACAGATGTATTTAATATGATGAAACAGTGCTGTGTTACTCCACATTGGAAGAATCGGGAGTGATCGTCTGGGAATAATAAAAGCTCCACTGCTCTGCACTCGTCTCTCATTAGCAATCGCTCCTCATTCTGCTCCAACGTCTTTCAGCCACACCCTGCTTCATACTACAGTAATGTTAATTAATCATTATTCATTAACTCATTCATAACAATGACTTCTGCCTGAATCCCATTGGATTATTTTCCACCGGCTGTAGATGTGAAGACAACACCTCCCATAATTTCATGAAATCAAGGCATCATCAAGCTATGCTTTTGTTTTGAATAAGTGGCCTCTAATGGTGACAATTACATATTGTGCCTTTAAGTGTCAATTTACAGCAGATCTGAAGACATCAGCATAATAAATGAGGTGAAAACAGGAACTATTGACATGAAATAAAGAGTGTTTTCAGCAGCTGATGATCCTCAGACTATCAACACTCATTAAACAAGCCATTCAGGATCATCAGCAGATCATCTCACTTTATTCTGAGTGTTTGCTGTTAGAAACACATTATTTCAGTCAGGATAAAAGCCTGTAAACCTGCTAAATAACTACAGCAGCATAATAATATGTCCATATGAATCTAAATACAGTTGGATTTTATAACTACATTAATTACAACAAAGTAATTAGATCATTCAAATGTTACAGTTTTATATGTGCAGAAACTGACAATCATAAAATCTTTAACAATAAAAAAACACCAGCAATATTTTCCAGTGTCAAACTTTATCAATACATTAATAATGATATGAATACATAAATTGTTTAATTAACACATAAATTAACATTTATGTATAGATTTAAAATCTCACGTGGCTCATTATAGGCTCAATGTACATGTAACCAGAGTGATACCCAAATTATTTAATACATAAACTTCACATTTATAAACTTCACATTTATAACCATCTAAAAAGAGAGGATCACAATTTAAAGATGTCTAAACCTTAAGTCAAATATTAAGATCATTACCCACAATTCTTGAATGCAAGATCAACCAAGCCTGCGGGAGGAGGAGAAAGAGTCACTGGGCCAGGGACCGACGGCCTCAAGAGCACACACCACATGTGCACTGACGACCAGGCCATCAACCAACAACTTTAAAAAGGTGTAGTGAATAATGCTATTAACTCATGCCCATGCAGTGAAGGAAAGACCCAGATAACCCCAGAGGAAAGTACTCCCATGCAGACTGACTCCTAAAATACAGAAAAATGGGTTAAAAACTCCCCTTTTCTCCAAACATAATACAGACCTCAGCAGTTGGTACAAGCCAAACTCAAAATAAAATCAATAACAGAAAATAAATCTCTTCAAACAAACATCAGTATGTGACCAAAAACTAATGTGAAGAAAATAAATCACAAGCAAAACAGCAGTGCCTAGACATCAGAGGTCCACAGAAAGGAAGATCTCTGCCATAATCCAAGAGTGGACTGAAATTTCTACGTGACAGAGTGGAATAGAAACGCTGCGTGATGCACCTCGTTGCTATAGACGAAATACGGCGTCCACAACTTACATATTATACTATCAGCCCACGCCCTCACACTCTCGCTATGGCGCTTCAGGGTCACAACACCTGAAGGCGATGGAAAAGGTCAAAACATCAGAAAGGTTTTTAAATTTAAATTAAATACATATGCCCCACCTCGTACACCATCCTTATTATTCAATCGGTCACATATTTTGCAGTCTCTGTTCCAGTTTAGGCTACTTTATTGAGGTAAACACATTTAATCCAAAGATGTGAAAAGAGTAGAAACAAAGGGGCAGCAGCAACACTTTGATTCCCAGATCGATTCCCATCAATTCTCTCTCAGATCTCAAACTTAAAGGTGCCCCAGAACGTTTTTTCACAAGATGTAATATAAGTCTAAGGTGTCCCCTGAATGTGTCTGTGAAGTTTCAGCTCAAAATACCCCATAGATTTATTTAAAATCATGTTTAGACATGATTTCTATTAAACGGAATATGATACATTTTACACAGATTTCATTCAAGCCATGATTTAAAAAGAGATTTAAATACATATCAGACAAGAAATACTTTCATTCAGCCATTTGGTTTATACAAATGGCTTAAAAATGTTCCCCTTTTTCCTCAGTCAAGAAGTATGAGTGCCATAAATGTACCTAGAGGGGTTTGTTCTGTAGACGAGCTGGAGCCGAAAATCTGATTCTCTGAGCTTGAGTTTCTGGAATTATGTTTTGATAGAATCATCTGAACAAAGCACTTGTCTGGTTCATCCACGGTCCTTACATATTTGAAATTTCTAAAGGTTTACTGTCAATCTATGGTGTCTTTTATACAATATAGATGCTCCAGCACCAGTAATTGTAATTTGTGTCATTATAAAAAAATTCACCTCCCTCAGAGTTGTCATGAAGGGCAAAATTAGCAGTATAGACCAAAACCACAATTTGTACCAGGCTGTAAACATGTTTTTTAATGCTGTAAAGTTGGGCATTTTAACATGGGACTCAATGAGGTTCTGCTCTCTTTTGGAGCCTGTCCCTAGTGGTCAGTAGATGAACAGCAGTTTAAGTCACTTTCATATTGGCTTCAAGAGAAACTTGGGTTGAAAACACTTGAGTGAAATATAAATTATTATGCATTTTAAAGCTCTACAGAGAGATAAAACATGGAAAGAAAAAGAAATCATAAAAGGCTACTTCATGGCTTTCTGAACTAAAATTATTACGTATTCAAGCAGAATCAGAAGAAAATGAAAAGAGACAATAACAATGATTGTTGGTAAAAGGATTAATGAGTTTAATCAATCAAGTAAAAGTGAAAATGAATAAGACAGATCTCTCTCTTTATGGCTTATATAAGAGAGTCAAATCACATCAAGAGAAGAAGAGAAGCAAGTGTTCAGTTTCAAAACTACATGAAAGCATATCTTACATTTGCATGGAAGAGTAGAAGTGGAAGAGAAACAAGATGTTCTTATGAAAAACAATGAAGAATGAGTTAAAATAATATCAGATTCATCTCTCTCTTAAGAGTGTTATGGCCTCTTCTTCAGCTCCTGAACTTAAAAGATTTTAGACAGAAAGTCTGATCCACTTCTTCCCAGTGTGAATCTCATGTGAATCTTCAGCCTTGTTTACATGTGAATGTTTTTTACTCTGAGGGCAGGGGACAGATGTTTTCCCTTCTGTTTTTCCTTTCTTGTTCACGTCCATCAGGTCTAAAAGAAACATTAAATCATGTGAGATTTCAAATGAGAGGCAAATGTGAAATTATGATTAATTTCGATTATGATCAATTTTAATGTCATGAAGATGATTTGTGTTATAAATCACTAGTTTGGTCACAAAACTCTAGATGATGCAGGTTTGACATGTAATCTTTAAACAATCACATACGGCACAAGCTGACTTAGTTTTAATAACTAAAGAGAATTAGTTGACAGATGGTCATTTCAAACTGAACGTCAAACATTCTTGATTAACTTGTTCGGTTAGAAGCCTCATATAGTTCGGTTTGATGGGAATCAACAGAACAGCAAACATTTCACTGAACCATGGGGCTGGTGTTAGATATTATGAGGCTGCTGAGCGTGATGAGTCGGTCCCCACATGGAAAGAACCTATATGTGGATATATGCGCATATATGAAACCTATATGCAGTGTATATGTACATATATGCTGCATATATGCACATATATGATAATATATATGCTGCATATATACTGCATATATGCTATATATATGCTGCATATATGCGCATATATACTGCATATATGCTATATATATGCTGCATATATATACTGCATATATGTGTATATATGCCACATATAGGCAAAATTGAGGTGCATATATGTGCATATACAGGAAATATAGGTCTCCTGTATTGCTTCTTCATATCCATATATATGCCCTATACATACAAGATATGTCTTCTATATAGCTAATGGCAGGATCTGGTCATTTTGTAGCTCATATCTCATTTTTGACTGTCATACATGATGCCTAGCTCATATTTTCTATTATCAAGGCAAAAACTAAGAATTAACGAAAAAAATTATGCAAGAACTTATGTATGTGCGAATGTAGCAGTTATGTATTTAGACAATTATTTTGTGATTCCACTTGCCATGACCATATTTGGGGTTTCCTGCCGCCATGCTGACTTGGGGTGTTGACGCACTTTGCTGCTTCCCAGTCTGCATGAGACATCACAGCAGTAGGTCGCACAAAGTTTTTGCGGTGATTCAATTAAGGCCATGTTTCATGTAACAGCTGAATTCACATGATATATTTGTATGATTGTAATCCAAAACCCCTCTGTGATGTACATTCAGATGTTTCGTTGATTATTTTTCTTTACTTAAGTTACTTTTAATATCTCTCTTTCTCAGCGTTGTGCGTTGCTGCCGCACGCTGTTTGTATGCTGCACAAGTCCTCATATATTGCCATTTGTGTTATACAGAATAAAGTGAGGACCTGATGGCAAGATTTTTCGCAGTCTGTCTTTGATTACGACACAACGCAGAAAACACACCGCTACACGAACACGTGAAATTGGTCCCACATGGAAAAAACCTAAATAAACATATATGTTTCAATATAGGTTTGATATAGGTTTTTAATATATGTGACATATATAAAATTGGCCGTTTTCCTATATTATGTGTGCATATATGTACATATATGTACATATAATATAGGAAAACGGCCAATTTTATATATGTCACATATATGTAAAACCTATATCAAAACCTATATTGAAACATATATGTTTATATAGGTTTTTTCCATGTGGGACCCCAGTTATACGAGGGGACATAGTGTGCATGTCACGCAAGGCTAAATATAGGTTACTTTCACTGACGGTGTTTTACACATATATTCACAGCTGGTCACATCTAAAGACGTTCACACAGCTTAGAGTGTAGCGTTTGAAAGGGAACACATTTCTAAACCAACAGACTGTCCTGTCGCTCAATGAGGCTGTAATAACTTTGTTTCTCAGCACATAAAGATAAGTACTTACTGTGATTTCAGACTGTGGTAATGTGGTTTCTCCGCTGAATGGATCTTCGTGTGTCGCTTCAGGTCGCTTTTTACAGTGAAACTCTTTCCACACTGATCACATGTGTGCGGCTTCTCTCCAGTGTGGATCCTCTCATGTCTTTTCAGAGATGCTGAAAAACTGAATCTCTCGTCACAGTGTGAACACTTGTAAGGTTTTTCTCCAGTGTGAATCCTCTGGTGCAGTTTTAAATTGCAACCTGTAGTAAAAGTTTTCTCACACTCAAAGCACATATAATCTCTTACACCAGTATGAATTTTCTCATGGCTATATAAATGTGACAGCCATGAGAAACTCTTTCCACACACAGAACATGAATGTGGTTTCTCCTTCGTATGAACAGTCAGGTGTTTCTTCAGGTTTGATGAATGAAGAAATGTTTTGCTGCATTGATCACATGCGAACGGCTTCACTCCAGTGTGAACTCTCATGTGAGTCTTAAGATGTGTTGATTGACTGAAACTCTTTTCACACTGATCACATGTAAACAGCTTTTCTCCGGTGTGGATTTTCATGTGACTCTTAAGTTGTGTGACTGAAACTCTTCCCACATTGACTGAAATGGCTTTTCTCAGTGTGGATCCATGTGTATCTGAAGATAACTTGAGTGAGAATCTCTTGTCACACCATCACATGAACGGCTTCTCTCCGGTGTGGATCCTCATGTGTCCTTTAAGGCTTGATGATTTCGTGAAACCTTTCCCACATTGATCACACTTAAATGGCTTTTCTCCAGTGTGGATTTTCATGTGTTGATTAAGATGTATTTTTTGTTTGAAACACGTCCCGCACTGATCACATGTGAACGGTCTCTCTCCCGTATGAACTCTCATGTGATTCTCAAGATTTTGTTTGGTTGTGAAACTCTTTCCACACTGAGTACAGGTGAAAGATTTCTTGGTTCTTCTTTTCTTTAAAAATGTCTTTTTAGTCTTTGAGCGACTCAAAGGTTTTTCTCCAGGTTTGTCATGATGTTCCTCCTCCACTTCACTCAGTTCTTCACTCTCCTCCTCCTCTTCAATCATATCTAAAAATGGAAGAAAAAAAAGAGAAAATGTCCTCAATGTTTGATGTCCTTTTCATTACATCAAAATAATTCAAATAAATTAAAGAGAGAAATATGAAGTGAAAGGACATAAAACTGAACCCTGACGTAACAAAGCAGACAGCTGCTATAAAATATTACCAACACTTTAATGCTTATATAAATGAATTATATGTGGCTGAAAGTTTCCATGAATGAGGTACACTGATCTTCCATTTATTATTTTTAAAACATTATAGACAAATCTCTCTTTTCTAATGTGATATTAACATTAAAAGATATGATACTTTCATATTTTGACACCAACTTTTAGATATGTAACCTGTGTAACCCTGTTAAACATGACATGATTTCCCTCATTTTAAGGAAAACTGTCATTTCTCATTTCTTAAATTGTGACACCCAGGAAGTGACTTCGAGGACAAGAAACTAATCAACTTTATCAGTAACTACGAATCAGATTTTGCTTCAGTTATGCTTACAACCCTGTCAGATATTCTGGAAAGTTCATTTACTTGATACAGTTTGGTGTTTATGGTTTATTGATAAACAAAAATACCATTTCTCTTCATCTAAATCTTGAATCTTTCTAACATGAATGAAGAATAAACACCAACCTCTTTGTTCTTCACACTGTAAAAAAGAAAAAGTTAGTTCAACTCAAATTTTCAAGGCAACCGACTGCACAGAATTTTTGAGTTGAAGATATCAACTTAATTTTTTAAGTTTTGAAGAACTACAATTATTAAGTTGCGTCAGCTAAGTTTTTCAAGTTCTGAGAACTAAGTTTTTTAAATTCAAGTTACTGGAACTTTCAAGTCTGTAAAAGCTTACTATTTTGAGTTCAGATTACCATCCCCTGTAATAACTTACTATTTTGAGTTTAAATTACCCCCCACATTAAATCATCCACTGACAGTAAACCAGTTAATTTATGCATGTTTATTTGAACGACTTTGGCACAAACAGCTTTACAATTCCACAATGTAAACAAGTAATCTTATGCCCAAATCAGATACATCAGGTTTCAGTACTATAATATGGGCAGTTTTATTTTTTACTTTCTGACTCTTGTTGAGACCTTACAAATAATGCAATATTGACAAAGATTACCGATAAACAGTTGTATAGTGCCTAAGAACAGAATTGTCTAAATCCCCAGCTGAAAAAGCCAAATTATCTGAACTTTCTGAACTTTGAAATTAGCCAAAAATGCAAACATGCAGGCTATAACAGTAATGGTGGAACACAGCTTGCTTCTAATGAACAATCAATACCGTAGTCTCTTGACAGCAATATGACAGATACACATAAAACATTTGTTTTTAAATTTAAAAACAAATTCAAATATAGCACTTGTGTACAGAGCAAATAAGGCACATAAGTCGATAAGTTGGGGAAATCAAATGGAACAACATAAAAACTAAGGTGGTCTATGTTAAGACTTACAAAATATACAAACATAATAAATGAACAGACATGATAAAAGAAATCTTCCCCATGGACACTTGCCACACCAGCAAAGATGCAGACTATAACGGCAATGCTGAAACAAAGCTTGCTTCTACTGAGAAACAATCAATAGTCTCGTGACAGTTATATGACAGCTAAAAATAACAGATTTGTTTTTAGTCAAAATAAAGGAACAATATAAAAACTATAAGGTGGTCTATGTGTAGACTTACAAAATATCCAAACATAAATGAACAGACATTATAAAATAAATCTTCCCCATGGAAAATGAATCACTGGTTTAACAGCTTGGTCTTGAAGCTCCGGACACGCTGTGAGCAATCGGTGGACATTTCCATGAAAATGTGCTGGATAGTTTCAAAGGTATACCTGATGTCTTTTGGGAACTCCATGTTGAGGGCATAAAGCAAGCCAAAAAGATACGCAAGGGCAGTCGGGGTGTCTGGGATGTCTTTCAGGACAATGGTTTCCTCCAACACAAGGGCAATATTAATGACTGCGTCGTTATCATCATCAAGCACTGTGAGGACCCCCATCTTGATGCCTTTCATCTGTTTGTCATCTGCATCAGTTGCCTGACAAAACAAAAACACCACTGAAACAATGTCCTGTAGAAAACTAGTCAATAAAGAGTGATGTCTATTTGTGTATGGCCTCTTTGCTATACAACACTACTAAAAGCTGAAGGTCTTCCAAGCTGCACTCACCAGGCATCTAGAGAAAAGCTTCTCAGTATTCTCCCGCAGAAATATGGGAAGACCTTCCACAGCTGCCTGTCTGCGATGACTTGTGATGTCAGATGTCTGTTTTGGAAGAATATAAAGACAAACAAATACTTTTGTTTAGCTCTGTGAAATGTACTTGTGCATGTGCACTTGTGCTTGTTCCATTTGTATTCCCATCTCTACAATTGTACATGTAGGCAGATAAAATAATTGCAGGCTCTGTTAGTTTGTTAGTGTTTCTTTTTGTCTTGTAAGGATAAGTTCACTATTTTGCACTTTGAGCCCCCTTTCTGGGTTATCTTGGATGAAATAGAGTGTTTGACGAACACTCAACGAATACCACTAACCAATCGATAAGTTGCACATCTTTGAAAACTAACGTTTAGGGTTGATTTAAAGACAGGTTTGTGAATGCATGTAGCTAGCCATTATGAAGCATGGCAGGGCCGATTCTAAATCAGCCAAAAGCTCAAGACGGGACCAATAGTCAAAATTCTGGTGTCAAACACTCTATTTCATCAACCCAGAGAGGGGGCTCAAAGTGCAAAACCGTGAACGTATACTTTAAATATTACTGTATTAAATAGTCAATCAAGATGGAACTCGCTCACCAATGTAGCTGATGCAAAAAAAGAATGAAGTTATATTACATCAAAAGTGCAGAGTGCTAGCTTGGTAGTTCCTTCTTGATTAAAGGGATAGTTCACCCAAAAATGAAAATTCTGTCAGTAATTACTCACCCTCATGTTGATACAACCATGTAAGTCTTTCTTTCATCTTCGGATCACAAATTAATATTTTTGTGATTAAATATGAGCGGTGGAATACTCCTCCATTGGCTTTAAGGGGGCCCAAACTTGTCCGTCCAGAAAGTCAGCGAAGAAAATGTTTAAATAGTCCATGCCACTACAGTGACTCAACCGTACGTTTCTCAAGCGACGATACTACTTTTCGTGTGAAAAAAAACAAACAAAAGAACGACTTTATTCAACTATTCATTTTCTCTCTTGTAGGCCTCTGACGTTAGTTCACGAGAGCTCCATGATGCATGCGCGAGAACTAAACTGACGACGGTCTTCTTCTACTACTACTTGTTACTGGCTGCTCACTCCTTAGGAGTATTACCGCCACCTAGTGTTCAAGATGAAGTGCTGGCATAGCCGGAAGCGCTAAACTTTGTTTACAAGCAGGTGAACGCGCGCGCTGTATGTAAGCTATTGAATTCGACATTGATCGTGCTTTTGGTCTCGCTCTAAGTAATTGTTTACAATGGTTAGAAAGTGTGCATTTCCTGAAAAACTAAGACTTAACATTGCCACAAAATGAACGGCTTACCTTTCACCGTTTCCCATCAAATGATCGTGATTCACTGTATCATGTATTATGTTTTTTTTTTATTTAATATATAGCCATATACAAATAAAGACAAAACTAAATGAGTGTATCATGACTTTAACAATTACCACATACTGCTTCCACTTACCTTGTTGGTCTGTATAAACAAGTTGGGCACAGCTGTTGATTTCAGTAATCTTTTTTGTTGAACTGATTTGAAGTCGTCTGGAGAGAAATGTTCACTGCACAACTTCATGTGCTTGACGAAATTAATTGGTAAATTAACATCCCGTTGAACAGCCAGCAGCCATAGATTCAGTCACTCACGATCATTTGATGGGAAACGGTGAAAGGTAAGCCGTTCATTTTGTGGCAATGTTAAGGCACCTTTACGTTTACTCGTTAGTTTTTCACGATTCGGACATCCAGGAAATGCACACTTTCTAACCATTGTAAACAATTACTTAGAGCGAGACCAAAAGCACGATCAATGTCGAATTCAATAGCTTACATACAGCGCGCGCGTTCACCTGCTTGTAAACAAAGTTTAGCGCTTCCGGCTATGCCAGCACTTCATCTTGAACACTAGGTGGCGGTAATACTCCTAAGGAGTGAGCAGCCAGTAACAAGTAGTAGTAGAAGAAGACCGTCGTCAGTTTAGTTCTCGCGCAGGCATCATGGAGCTCTCCTGAACTAACGTCAGAGGCCTACAAGAGAGAAAATGAATAGTTGAATAAAGTCGTTCTTTTGTTTGTTTTTTTCACACGAAAAGTATTATCGTCGCTTGAGAAACGTACGGTTGAGCCACTGTAGTGGCATGGACTATTTAAACATTTTCTTCACTGACTTTCTGAACGGACAAGTTTGGGCCCCCTTAAAGCCAATGGAGGAGTATTCCACCGCTCATATTTAATCACAAAAATATTAATTTGTGATCCGAAGATGAAAGAAAGACTTACATGGTTGTATCAACATGAGGGTGAGTAATTACTGACAGAATTTTCATTTTTGGGTGAACTATCCCTTTAATGGTTTAAATATTAGTGGACAAACTGAAGAAAAGGCCTTGTAGTCAATATAACAACCTGTTTGTCAAGCATTTCCAAAAGGGTTTCCATCTCTCGACTAAAGGCGCCCTTCCTGGCACGATACAATTTCAGCAAACGAGGGGTGAACATCTCAAGGGCAGCTTTAAATGTTCCCATCAGGTCCTTTGTGGTCACACGAGTGAACTCTTGACAAATCTGAACGAAACAAATGCAATACAAATACAACAAGCTGGTAGTGTGATTTCATTATTATAATTAAGACTGCAAACTCTCAGCCATGATGCAAATGAACCTACATACACTATTATGAAAAAAACATAACACAAATGTAAACAAATGCACCAAGTTCAAGAAAAAAAAAAGATGCCTTGCCTGTTCTTCAAGAAATAGACCGGGCCACCTCTCTAGAACCTCTGAGACCATGGGCTCCATCTCCACAATCTCCATTCTCCTAAGGGAGAATGTGATGTCCATCTTCTGTCTGATGAACTCCATGTCCTTGTTTTTCTTCTTCATGGCTTCAACCAGGGAAGACCTCAGGTCTTCCAAGTCATCCTCAGTGTGGCTTTCAGGATGATCTGGTACATGGTTGACCTCACCTCGTTTTGGTTTTTTCAAGGAAAACCTTCCCTCCGGACCACCATCCCCATCATCATCATCTCTTCTTCGCCTGTTGACACCATGATCATCTGCCTCCTCCCTTCTTGATCTCCTGTTGACACCAACCTCATTACATCCAGCTTGACGTAGTTTTGATCTGTAGTTCCCCATCTTGTACTTTATGCTGGTTGTCCATCCCGCATATCCAGTACCACCACCAGGCTCTTTGAGGCAGGGATGTTTGTTGACAAGTTCAGCGGCAACAGAATCGAACTCATGTTTTTCAGGGTAGGCTTTCACAGAAAATATTTCTTGTGCCAGCTTGTCCAGAATCTCTTTTTTCACATCTCTGGTTACATGTAAACCCTTCCCTGATATTTCAAATGTGTCATTCCCCTTGCGGAGTATCAGTTCAACATCATATGAGAATTGTGGTACTGGGAACGGAGTGGGCCACTGTGAAACGTTCCTCCTATATGTCCGCACAACTGAAGATAAGCTGTGGATTGAGTCTGGAGATCCAATGATGGCTGTGTCAAGGGAAGAGATGGAGGATGACCGAGTTGGTGTTGGAGGTGGTGGTGATGGCATGTCCTCATTGCTCCACAGAATATGCAAGACAGCCTTTTCTGAAGGCAACTCTGCTATGTCAATCAGGTTGCAAACTGCCTGGCCAAAGTCTGAGTCTTCATACTGTATACAGAATTCACCCACAAGTTCAAGTTTGTGACGCAGTTCATTGTACAGTTCCTCTAAAGTTTCAGGAACTTTGGTCAGCCGAATCTTACGGACGAGTTTGGGATTTATGTGGACCAGAAGCAACAAAGCCTGTAAGGACAAAAGAAGAACAGATATTTGCATGACACTTTAAACTGAAGCCATATACAGTCATGGCCAAAAGTATTGGTGCAAATTCACTAAAGAATTGTTGGTTTTTAAGCAAAATTCACACACTTTTGAAGGTTTTTTGATAAAATAACCAAACCGGGATATTTTCAATAGCTCAACACAACTGAAACAACAATTGGTTTCCCCAAATGTAACAGAATATATCACCAAAATACTGCGGGAAGTGAATACATGATCGAAAGTGAATGCATGGTCGAAAGTATTGGCACCCTTCACAACAAGTGTCTTTTGCTGTGATAAAAGCACACTTTTCATTGTTAAAATCCAGTGCTAAGGTTATGGGTAGTCAGACGTCAGCTGTGGTACCACCCTTGAAAAATATCAGCCCATTTCTAATGGACAAAAATCTCCAGTTTACTCACTATACATCTCTGTTGGTTTATATGGACAGTATGAGGTTTTCTTCAAGTAGAATCGCATTTATTATCCTTTACAAATGGGCTTATAATACTCAGGAATGCTACCACAGCTGACGTCTGACTATCCATAACCTTAGCTGTGGATTTTAACAATGAAAAGTGTGCTTGTATCACTACAAAAGACAGTTATTTTGAGTGCCAATACTTTTGACCATTCAGTATTCACTTCCCGTAGTATTTTGGTGATATTTTGTGTTGAATTTGAGGAAACCAATTTTTGTTGTTTCAGTTCTGTTGAGCTATTGAAAATATCCTGGTTTGTTATTACATAAAACCACCTTCAAAAGTTTGTGAATTTTGCTCGAAAACCAACACATCCGGAGGGATGCCAATACTTTTGGCCATGACTGTACCTTGAACACTTAAAATCAAGTCATTAACTTTAAACTTTAAAATTATGAAAACATACAAACAGAAAGGTGCTTACCATTTCAATTTACTGCAGTAGCCAAGCCCTTGGGGTCACCATCAAAGTTCTAGCAACTTGATATGCAGCCAATGGGTGGTAGTCGTTCAAAGTCTCTGGATCCAGGATCTCTAAATCTGAGTGACAGTTATCAATGAGTTGGTAAGACCGATAATGTTCCATGTACCAAGATGATAACCTTGTGGTGACAAAATACACTTTCCACCACTTGTCCACCAATATGTGTAGTATTCTAAAGAACTCTGGCAGTCCACTGCATTCACCCGCAGACACTATCATGTCCCTCACATACTGGGTCCCATACAAATGTACTTCTTTGGCAAGAGACACATCATCTTCATTTGGGTACTTCTTTTCTAGTACTGTCCTGAGCTTTTCATCTAAAGATGATATTTTCACTCTATCTACACTACCAACATGCAATTTTGGCTTGAACAATTGCTGTGTGTCAAGAAGATATGCCATGAGCTGTTGATGCTTAGTGGAAAGGGTGAGTAGTACATTCTTAAAACAGTGAGCATCATTAATTGCCTGTTTGAAAAAACTATGCTTAGACTCAAATCTAAACGTCCACAGATCCACTAATGGCCCAAAGCACCGTGTGAGATGCACATAGTGATCAATGAAGTGATGTTTTGGTTTCAACTTAAATTCAGGAAAGGTGTCAGTGAGTAACTGTCGATGGTCAGCCAATTTATTCCCTAAGTAACATAATGTTCCCTCTGATAATGTAGTAGACACCGTAATCTCCACAATCTCTTTAAGGTCCATTAAAATTTCCCATGACTGCTCTTGTTCAGGTATATAGCTCCCAATCAAGAGAGGTAGCATACGTAAAAGTGCCCAGTTTTCATGTCCGTTACCGTTTACCTTTCCAGATGCAAGGCTCGTCTTTGTAATTGCCTGTGGCTTGTTGACCAAATCAGAGAATTTGTATGGAAACTGTTTTATGCGGTTATTCAGTCCATCGAATGTAATGAAACCTTTTCTAATCAATTCTTTCAAACACAAACTTAACTCCACTGCGACAACACCTTCAAATAGATCATGCAAAAGATCAGGGGGAAATCCAGTAACTGGGTGGAAGAAAGACAACTTACTTAAAGCACAGGATGATTTAACTCCATTCACACATGGCTTAGGCTTATCAGTCAACTTGAGTTGTTCCACAAAAGAATCGTGTTGCGTCACAGTTCTCAGTGGAAAGTTCCTTGGTTCACAATTTCCAATTTGGTCTCGACTGATGCAACAAAATCTGCAGAATTTTTCGACATTAAAAGCTTCCTGAAAACCTGCTAAGCTATGTGCACCAAGGTTATCAGCACAGACACAGAACACTGTTCCCTTTACAAACGTATCTAGAGCCTCAATATACACTCCTATCTTTTCAAGAAATCCAAGATCCTTAATCAAAGGATAAAGAAAGGCATCATACCCAAATTGTCTGACATCGACAGTTTTTCCAAGACAAGCCAGTTGAATTAGGGGGAGAGTAGAGCGAAACTTGCTTGGTAAATTCAACAAAATCCAATAGACAGCAGTAATTTTATGGATTTTTTTTGAGGACCCCAAAGGATTACATAGTTCCAGGTCATCTATGTAAAGTCCTATAGAGATACTTGCATCTTGCACACCCAGAAGACCATTGTCTTTGTAGTACTGTCCATCTCGAAAAGAGCAAAATTGACCTGGGTTGTCCCCCTGACTAAACACCAACTTCTCCACAAAATCTGGCTGTCTCAACAAAGTTCCAAGAACCTGGATGATTGAAACATAAACAAATGTTTGTTTATGGGTTATTTTATATGTATACTCAGTAGGCTGAATTACAGGGAACTTATCTTTAAAAAAAAGATTTCTCCTGTGATCAGTGGCCAATGCACCCTTTCCTTGAGTGCTTACAATTAATGGATTTGTTTCCAAGACAGCATCAATCTTATGGAGAACACTATCATCTAATTCAATGCCATGTTCTGCAAGCACTGCTTTGAAACCTTGTTGAGAGTGAGATTCTGAAAGATGTAAAATGTCATTAAACCCCTCAACTATTTTCTGTACAGCGTGTCTACTAACATGCAATTCAGTTTGCATACGTAGAAAAAATCCAGCAGCCCTGTGTTCAAGAGTCTCAGCATCTACATACTCCTCCTTTTCTTGGACATCTGAATTTCCAGAACTACTTGGAAGTGTATCTTCCTCATTACAGATACCTAATGGTTGGTCAGAGGAATCTGTCTCAATGGACACAGGTTCATTTTCTAAGTCTGCTCTTAAACAGGTTCTGATATCACCATGCTTGTGTTTCCTACTTTTGTGTGAACTAAAAGTCTTTAGATTGTTTGTTTTAAAACTACATCTCAAGAAGGGGCAACACACAGTCTCATGTTTTTTTAAATGGTGTCCAAGGTGTGTGAAGAAAGACTGCTGCGTGCAGATTTCCCGGAATTCACATAGATCACAAAAAAAGGTGAATTTATCTTGTATTTTGGCTGTCTGACAATGTGATCTGGTCAAATGTGACTTTAAGGCACCAGGTGTTTTAAAAGTACATACACAGTCACTGTAAACACACGGCCAGTAAGCTCCTCTTCTGTGCTTGAGCCGATGGTGCCTAAGCAGACGCTCTTGACTGGCGCTGGCAAAGCTGCAGAAGAGACACTTCATAGAAAACCTAGCACAAAAATAAGAGGAGAAAATGAACACATACTTCGCAACCGTTTATGTTAATGCTGTTGAGCTTCAGGGCTAAAACACACAAAGGTAGGGCTGGTTATTGTTCAAAATCTTTCAATCCGGTGCCAATTTCGATACCTCAGTTTCGATACCGGTTCCTAACGATACTTTTTTCGATACCACTTTTATGAAATCCATTTTAACAAGATTACAGAACACATTACCTAAGGAAAACTTTGGTTTTATTTTTTCAGTTTGACTCAAACTGAAACAAAAAAAGCAAAAAGGAACAAAAAATGTTTTATAAAGAGCTCATGCTCACCAAAGCTGAATTTATTTTAATAAAAAATACAGTAAAACTTGTAATATTGTGAAATAGTATTACAATTTAAAATCTTATTTGAATATATTTCAAAATGTAATTTATTCCTGTGATGTCAAATCTGAATTATCAAAATCATTACTTAAAAACTTCGAAATCTGACATGTCTCTTTTCATACAAATAAAAGATATTCTATAGATTCAATTGATATATTACTTATGTCTCTATGACAAAAAATGACGGAGTATTTTAAGTCTGTTTTGCTGCAATGTGAAAAAAAATCCTACAAAACGCGCCGGCGCGTTAACGGACTTAAGTTTAATGTCAATGAGCAAAGCAGACGTGCATAAAACAATGCCATCATTCATCGTGAATAACAAACATAACGGCAACACAAATCTTTCAATTAATATGTGGACAATAATTATATTGAGCTTAGCTGTTCAAAATAAGCTAGCTTCTAACCGATTAGCTAGTGGGGGATTTTGTATTGCCATAAACGCCTCGCCTGGTTATGATTTATCGCTTTTGTTTCCCACAATGAAATGTAATACAAATATCAAATGCATATACATATACATATTCATACGATTAGCTTACCGTTAAAAGGAATGTTTCTCTTCGACAAAGACGTCAGGGAAAGTTACCGCTGGCATCGTGGTGGACGCAAACTTTCGCAGGGAGCTCCTGGGAAAATCCTTGGAAACCCCATCGCAGCCGGTTGCCATGACAAATTTCAAATGAGCATGCGCAGATAAGTTGAACTCACTCTAACTGGGTGTCAACTACAACTTCAAAATAAACTCAACTCAATTTATAAAATAAGATGAACTTTTCCTCAGAAACGTCTGAAAGTGAGTTCAAGTGGCTTACAACAGATAGTTCAAGTTCCAACTAGCAATTTTATTGTCAGTGAATGCAAAAATCTTAGTAAGGTGAACAATTTTGAGTTGTCGTTTTTACAGTGCAGAGCCTTAGACACTTTTCACAGTTAAGAATGCTAAAGTAGGCATGACACATGTTGCAGGCCGCATCTGTCATTTCGCTAGTATGGAACCTTTTCAACACTGCATACATGCTGACGTATTGCAGTAATTAGCAACAGTTGCTAATGCAGCGTATTCTATATCTACGATATAGATGAACATAATGCTAATATTATTCTCTTCAAGAGCATTAAACCACCACTGTCAATCACTGTTCTCTTTTCATGCAGCTCCAGAAAAAGAACTAATTTGGAGTGCGTAAGGAAATCTCTGAAATTGTTATCACACACACACACACACACACACACCTACACACACCCACACAAACACACACACACAAACACACACATACACACACACACACACACACACACAGATAACTTTACCTCAGCGGGACACTTCAGAGGCTTCCAATTACACCCAGTCTCACCTCTCATTAGGATGCATTAACAAAGAGCCCAGATTTGGTTTAAATAAAGCAGATCGTGAAGCAATAAAGGCTGGCCCGGCATCTGCGGTCTGCCAGGCAGGTGTGAGGCCTGATCCCAGCGCTTCTCTTGGCCCTTGTCTCCTCTCTACTTTCTCCTCGACAATGGAAGCCCTTGGACGGCTCTGGGGAGCAGCGGACCGCTCAGCAGCCATTGATCGCATGAGGTGGAGGCAGCCGTGTGTGTCATTATTGGAATGCAGTATTCCTCCTCCTGCTTTTCATGTCTTCACACTCTACGAGCACGACATCGACCATTCTCTCTGCAGCATTACCCTCTCCAAAAGAAACCAATGTGCTGGTCGAACTAAACTTGAGGAAGTTTCTAAAATCCACCTGCCTTCCTCAAGCTTACCTAGCTACTTATCATCACTGCCTCCTTTTTCTTCCTTCAGTTGTTGTGTAGTTTGAACTGCTTGAGCCTGCATCTTGAAATATGTCTCGAAAGATGTTCTATCTGTTGAACAAGTCTTGAGCAGCATCTTAAACCCAAGATGATGTGAGCTGACTAAAAGTGAAAGGCCTTGGAACCAGTTTTCTTAGATTCTCTGTACTGACAAGTCAAGATGATAAAATTAGAAAACAAAATAGCTTTTCTTCTAACTTTTGTTGTTTTATTGCATTTGGGTGCAGCTGCATATATTCAAAATGTCTGAAGTCATATGAAGTGTCTGGGTACTTTTTGGATTTTAAAGTTATAGGGAAAAATAAACTTGAAACTTCCCAAAAGAAAAATGCAATGCAGCACAGGATCACTATATAGTACACATCCGGGATGTTTTTTTTAGTACACACCAAGGACCCTTGCAAAAGGCCCCTTCCTGAAATATAAAGGCAGTTATACATTTTAATGTAGCAGCAAACAGCAATTAACAGGGTTCAAGTTTTAAGGCCTTTAAGCCCATGCATAAAAATATTGTTCAATTTAGCAAGCCTGTAACCATCTCGATCATACATGGAAAAGACCATTTACAGCCAATACAGGCAATTTACCATAGGAAATATATGTTTTTTAAAAAAGCTTTTTAACAGTTGTCAAGGTTGAGCCAAAAACCTAGGACTCATTCGCCAAAGTTGGTTTTTGAAATAATCTCCAATATTTAACAAATGATTTGATGGACAGAGGTGGTCCTAGAGGCAAATTTGCTCAAAATGAGGAGTTCTACCATGTGGTATGAATTTTATGGGCATGCAAAAAAATTGAAAAACATTAAAAAATGCGAAGGCACCCCCTTCTGATTTCTGATTGCTGATTTCTTTTGAATTTCTCACTGGACTCTAGGGCCGTGAGTCAAACAGGCCCTGCAAGTTACGTTCCGATCGGCCTCCGTTAACCCTGTCTGATAGCTGCTCAAACTTCATTGGCCGATGACAGACATGTTTATCAAGATATGTCAATGTCCTCATAGACAATCATGGCACCTCAGACAAAGACACTGCATGCAAATTTTCAAGTCAATCTGACTAATGATGAAGTAGTCATAGCCATTTTCTGAGTTTTTTTTGCTGCTATAAGGCCACCAAATGGCCAGTCGCCATGTGCTTTTTCATGTAATATAATAAGCTCTTACATAGGTGTGCCGAGTTTGGTGAATATATTTAATTCCATTCATGAGTTATAGCCATTTTCATAAAAGTGGCTCTGGACACTAACGTTTTGGGGCCCTTAGCGGCCATGAATCGAGGTTGCACTGGTTTGGTTCAGATCGGGCCAAAAACCTAGGACTAGCCCTGCAAAAGTAGGTTTTTCAAAAAATCCAAAATACCTCAAAATTTCGGCAAAACAACGAGTGAATCCGAGGCATGCATTTTGTCCATCTTGAACCAAGGATTCCATGATAGGAAGCCAACGATATAAAACACTTGAGCCTACGTCTAACAGTTCAGGAGTTATGAGCCATTTTGTACTTTTGACCGCTGTAGCGCCCCCGTCAGGCCAATCTGGGTGAGCCTTGGTGACGTTGTACTACCAGCCCTCAAAGTGTTACAATCACAGAAGGGCAGAGACACTGGATGTATAAAAGTAAGGCGTTTATTTTCACAACCAGATGAACAACACTTAAGCAGGTGAGTGAATGGCAAATCTTCAGGTAAATGGTGATAAATGGAGTGGTAATACTGTCCTTTGTTTTGTAGGTGAAGGAGGATGGCTGAATGCAGGTTTGCAGACACAACTAAGGAGCTGGACTTCACACACGTAGATGAAGCACACAGGCGGAGAACAGGAGACAGACTGTAGACAGGTAAGTAATCCAACAGAGTCCCTAATGTGAGCATACAGGTAAGATGCTAACGAGACCGGACAATGAGCGTGTGTGAAAGAGAGTCCTTTATACTGCTGGTGATGAGTGAGCTAATGACGTGTAGGTGTGCGTGATTAGTATTCTAGTGACGGGTTGCGCTGTGATTGGGTGGCGGTGGAGCCTGGCATTTCTGTGACAGTACCCCCCCCTCCACAGCCCGCTCCTGAGGGACGAGGACCCCGACGTCATGGTGGTGGGCCTCTTCCATGCAGTACAAGTCTGTCAGGATGGTTAGCGTGTCGAGCAGGTTGGGGTCGAGTATGTCGTTTCTAGGAACCCATGAACGTTCCTCAGGGCCGTAACCTTCCCAGTCCACCAGGTACTCCAGAAGACCACCACAACGCCGGGAGTCCAAGGTGTCTTGCACTTGGTAGGCAGTGCCGTCTTCAAGGATGAGAGGAAGGGGGGAGGGTTCCGTGTCATCGCCAGGCTCTGTGGAAATAGAAACAGAGGGGTGGTGAGGCTTGAGGAGTGAAACATGGAAGGTAGGGTGAATCCTGTACTCAGGGGGGAGCTGGAGTTGATAAGTGACAGGATTGATCTTCTAGGTTCTTGTGATCAGTCAACACGAGGAATGGATGTTGAGCACCCTCCAACCAATGCCTCCACTCTTCCAGGGCCAACTTGATGGCAAGAAGTTCCCTGTTGCTGATGTCATAATTAACTTCCGCCGGGATGAGTTTGCGGGAGAAGGCACATGGATGGAGTCTACTTGGCATCCCCTGCTGCTGAGACAGAACCGCTCCAACTCCGGTGGTAGAGGCGTCCATTTCCACAACGAATGGTTTGTCTGGATCGGGGGGAACGAGGAGAGGAGCAGTGGTGAATTGGTGGCAGCTGAGTTCCAGGACAGAGACTTGGTCCTATTGCGGAGGAGGTTGGAGAGTGGACTGGAGATGATACTGTAGTTCTGAATAAAGCGACGATAGAAATTGGCAAATCCTAGAAAGCTTTGAAGTTCTTTAATTGTGGATGGTACTGGCCAGATCTTGATGGCTTCCACCTTCCCCTCGTCCATCCGGATGCCACTGCTATTGATGTTATAGCCAAGGAACTGCACTGAGGGTTGGTGGAAGGAGTATTTCTCTGCCTTGAGGAACAGATGGTACTCCCTCAGGCGTTGCAGGACCTCCGCAACGTGCTGGCGATGTTCGGCCATGACTGTAATCTTGTTGAGTGACCGGTAATCGATGCAAGGCCGCAAGCCTCCGTCCTTCTTAGCCACGAAGAAAAAGCTCGAAGCAGCAGGGGGAAGTAGACGGGTGGATGTAACCTTGCTCCAAAGCCTCCTTGATGTATTCCTCCATGGCCTTCTCCTCCGGTAGTGACAGAGGGTAGATCTTTCCTTGGGGCACTGGCTCACCCGGAAGCAGCTCAATGGCACAGTCCCATGGCTGGTGTGGAGGCAGCTTAGAGTCTCTTTTCGGGCAGAAGACGTCGCTGAAGTGGGGCATAGCATGGTGGAATGTCCACAGACCGTTTCTCGACAGGGCTTTCGATGGAAGTGGCACAGAGGGAGAGATGCCTGTAGCGTGGAGAAGATGGTTGAGGTAGGGTCGAGAAGCAGGTCGGGAAACAGTTGTCGCCCCACTTCAGGATCTCACCAGTTTTCCATGATATAACAGGATTGTGCTGCTCCAACCATGGGCGCCCTAGAATCACATCAGCGGTGGACTCCTCCAGAACCAGCAGATGGAGTTGTTCAAAGTGAAGGATACCAACTTGAAGTTGAATGGGTCCGACAATATGACTGACTTTTCTTCGATTGAGGGGCCTTCCAGTTATTGAGTGGATCTGGTAGGTGGACGGCTTGTTAACTGTCTTGAGCTTGAGCTGGCGGCAGAGGGCGATGAAATTTCCAGCTAACCCTGAGTCGAGGAGGGCACTGACTGGAATAGAAACATCAACAGCAGCTTACAATAATGGTGAGTGGCTTCATGGAATTCATAGGAGGAAGAATGGCACTCACCATGGGACGAGGAGGATGGATGGGGCATGCCGAGAGTAAATGCCCAGAAGCTCCACAGTATAAACATAGTCTCAGGGTCAGCCACCTCTGGCGCTCAGTCGGTGTCAGACAATTATCATCAAGTTGCATGGGTTCGTTGGCTGGTTCTGGAGGGCTGACGGATTCAGGTCGGCGGAGGGATGTTGGAAGCTCAAGCTGGCCCTGGTGCTCTTCGAGACATGACTGCATACGAGTTGCGAAGCGTATAGATAGCTGGATGAAGCATTCGAGCCCGATGGTGTCCTCGTATGCAGCGAGATGCAACTGCACACGTGGATTCAATCCTTGACGATAGGGGGTGAGTAGTAATTGTTCGCTCCATCCACTGGCAACTGCAAGCATCCTAAAGTGAAGAGCATATTCATTCACAGTCATAGATCCTTGTTTTAAATGATAAAGTTGCTCACCAATTGATGAATCCCATGCAGGTTTTCCGAAAACCTCCTTGAAATGGGAGATGAAACTGGTGAGTGACTGGGTTACCACATTCTTCTGTGTCCAGAGCATTTCAGCCCATCGGAGTGCTTTGCCGCTTGACTGTGAAATGATGAACGCCACTTTTGAATGATCATCTGGGTACAGGTGCGGTTGCATCTCCAGGACCAGCGAGCACTGTAGCAGGAATCCATTGCAGTCCTCCGCCAATCCTGAGAAGGGTGCCGGTTTAGCCATGGGACTGGCGTATGCTGGCGGCGAAGGAGAGGTGCTGGGTTGTGCAGAAGTGATCGCTGGTGGATTGGCGTTAAATGTACGGCGCATGGCGTCGGCGAGTTCTTGAGATGGATCCGTGTCACTCATACTGGAGTGAGTCGGTTATGGTCCGGTCTTCTGTTACAATCACAGAAGGACAGAGACACTGGATGTATAAAAGTAAGGTGTTTATTTTCACAACCAGATGAACAACACTTAAGCAGGTGAGTGAATGGCAAATCTTTAGGTAAATGGTGATAAATGGAGTGGTAATACTGTCCTTTGTTTTGTAGGTGAAGGATGATGGCTGAATGCAGGTTTCCAGACACAACTAAGGAGCTGGACTTCACACACGTAGACGAAGCACACAGGAGGAGGACTGGAGACAGACTGGAGACAGACTGGAGACAGACTGGAGACAGACTGGAGACAGACTAGTGATGGCCGATTTCGAAACACTGCTTCATGAAGCTCCGAAGCTTCATGAATCTTTTTGTTTCGAATCAGTGATTCGGAGCGTGTATCAAACTGCCAAAGTCACGTGATTTTAGTAAACGAGGCTTCATTACGTCATCACTGTTTCGAAACAGTTCGAAATTTCAGTGGTTCACCGATAGAGGGCGATGATAAAGTGAGCCCATGAATCATGCAGATTTACTGAGAACTATTGAACAAGTGTCTAGGGCTTTACCCTATGGTTTTACCTGATCTCCGATCAGTTTTATACAGTTGTAGATGTTTTAATTATACATTAGAATAATTAAAATGAATAATGGTAGTTATTAATCTCTTATTGGCCTGTTTAGCTTGAGCCATGGAACAGATAAACAAGCCTTTAAAATTGATAAAAGAACACATATTATACAGACACTCTATATTTAATCTTATTAGATGATTAGTTAATTCCATTTAATTGATTTTACTTTAAATAAAACTTTTGAAATACATTTGTTAAAGTGTATTTTTAATGCATGTTTGGCCTGAGTTTTGTTGCATTTGCACTGCTCTGACCACTAGGGGTCACCGTGGAGACGGGTGTCAGATTGTTTCGAAGCCTCGAATCATTACGGCACATTTGATTCAGCTGCTTCAGTGTTTCATGAAGCCTCGATCTGCCCATCACTAAGACAGACTGGAGACAGACTGGAGACAGGTAAGTAATCCAACAGAGTCCTTAAGGTGAGCATACAGGTAAGATGCTAACGAGACTGGACAATGAGCGTGTGTGAAAGAGAGTCCTTTATACTGCTGGTGATGAGTGCACTAATGACATGCAGGTGTGCGTGATTAGTATTCTGGTGATGGGGTGCGCTGTGATTGGGTGACAGTGAAGCCTGGCGTTTCTGTGACACAAAGTTTCAATTCTCTATGACTTGGAAGATTTAAAAATTCTCTCTCAAGATCCATTAATGTACTAAAAACATATTTAAATCAGGAAATGTCATTGCTCCCTATGCAGGCCTCACGGAGCCATCAGATTTCAACTAAAATATCTTAATTTGTGTTCCGAAGATTAACGAAGGTCTTGCGGGTGTGGAACGGCATGGAGGAAAGTAATAAATGACAGAATTTTCATTTTTGGGTGAACTAACCCTTTAACTTACTCTGCTATCTGTTTCTGTGATCAAGATCTTCTTATTGATTTTATTTTATTTTTTTCATTGGATGGCAAAAATGTTTAGAAGGCAGTCAGAGTATCCACTCACAAAACAATACAAAATCATAGACAAATTTTATCTGGACAGGATTAGATTTCTTAGAGGACCACTGAGTTAGCGGAGAAGCATTAATTTTCCAATTAATTAACAAAACGTGTTTATTTGTCCATTTGCTTGTGAATTTTGCCACACTGGTTGCACTGTGTGTTTTTGATTCTCCAAGAATGGGTTCATAAGAGCCATTTGTTAATGAAGCTGACTACACTGGGTGCTGCATACACGTGCAACTCACAGGGACAACTTATAGAGTGTTTTCTTGCCATTATTTTGTGGTACACTGTCTTATTTATGACATCACACTGAAGTGCCACTGCTGAAAAGTGGTACAGGAAACACTGCTTACTTTCATAATTTATACTGGGATGAATCTGATTTTATTTTTTTTTTAGTTGCCACCCCGTCCTCGGTAGATCTGCCCCTGGACACATGAAACATAGCCTCATAAAAATGTCCTTGGTCTGAAGGACGCTGGCACACTGTTGGCATATGGCTCTCAATGCGTTAAAATGACTCAAGTAGAACAGAAAAAGCTTTCCTATCAATCACTTAGAGATTTCTATACTTCCTGTGTGTTTGAGTGTGTGTGTGTGTGTGTGTGTGTGTACTACAAAGACTATAGAATAACACAAGACGTGTCACTCATATTGTTTTGAATGGGAGAAAGTGTAACACGCAATGTGGCAGAACAAGTTCCGCCTTCTAAATAAGAGCCAATCGCCGATTGGTAAAGTCCTCGCGTCACTGCAGTGGCCGTTAGAAGCTCCAGTTCCTATAGAAACAGTCAGACACATGCTTCCTATAGAGATGCGCACTTAGGACTGCGCATGTGATTGATCCAGCCTGAATAAATACATTTTTTTTATTTGTGCGTTTAGAAACAAAATTTATGAGACAGTTGTTGTCAGATTTCATTGCTTGGCAAACAACTTTGGATAATTTGATGTTTCCCCATTCAAAGAGATAGGAGCTGCACTTGCATGCCGAGAGGTGTTTCAAAGATGGCCGCTGAGTGAAATTACTTGTCTTAAAGGGACTTTGGTGTACTATTGCTGTCCACAGGCAACAAACTTTCCATTAATTCACAAAATCTGAGCTCAAGTAAAACTAAATCTATTTTATTTACCTTGAGCAACTATTTATGTTCACTTCTGATAATACAGTATAGAAACAATACAAATAGTTTTATGAAATACTTTTATGAAGTATAACTGTTGTTAATTTTTTGTGTTTGTTTTTTAACCCTGGATTTCACTTTTGAAAGCTTTAAAAAAAGATAGGATGAATTGCATTCATTTTTAATTGAATAAATATGTGCACTTGTCATCGGACAGTCCTTATGCTTTCAGAGAGGACACAAAAATATTGACACATCCAGATTCTTTGTTGGCTATACTGTGCTGAAAATAAGAAGCCAATAGGCTGCCTTTGTTTTAACATTAGCATTAACATTAGCACTACACACAAATCCTAGGAGACAGGAAGCGACCTGTGGGGCAAAACAGACAGATGATTGACAGCTCGAAGTATCTGAGAACGAAAGGGCCCTACCAGCTGTCAGTCAAATTTGGGGGAGAGACAGCAGTGGAGAACTGGCACATTCCACAGCCTGTTTTAATAGGATCACTTCACAATGCCTGAGGATCTAATATTCAGCTGGCAGAAGCCAAGCCACTGTTCACCTGAACAAGCAGCAACAGTACTGTTTGAAGGACAGCAGCAGAGAGAGAATTCACCAGCAGTGAGCAGACTTGTATTTAAAAAGAAAATCACCACACACATTTATGTGCAGTGCTGTGTGTGCTTGTCTTGTTTACAAACACAAACTCCTTGCTTAACAAGAGAATCATATGGATTCATTGGTAATTTCTGGAATAGCATAGAACCATACTACTCTCAGTATGCAGTATATTGTGCAATGTATATGTATATTCTGCAAATTTTCTGTATGCCAAGATTCCCCAAACTAGCACATACACCCCTGAATGTATGCGACCTGCATGTAAATATTTACCTCATGGGCACTTAGTTTATAATACCCGGTGAAAGGTGTACAGTATGTGTTAGCATTCCCATTTGTGTCAATAATGTTAAAATATATATAATGCAAATAGTATTGCAAATTGTGTATGTGTTACTATTGTTTAGTAAAACAGTGTCAGCTTGCCGACTAAGGTAATCAGTACATTTTTTTAGAACTATACCATTTATTTATTTCATATTTTACTATACTGTATTATTTTGTTTATGTTATTTTTCTTTTAAATTTTGGCATCAATGGAATTTTTTTTTCTTTCACTAAAATTTTGGTGTCTGACAGTACAGTACTTAGGTTTGTTTGTAATGCCTGATCAAACAAAATCTAGCATTTAAAATTTGTTTTAGTGATGGGAAAAACAAAGCCTTTGAAAACTCTGAATCAATTGAATCTATTGCTTCGCAAAAATATTCACTCTCTCTTTCGAAGCGTTCAAAGGCTGGCGGCACCTGCTGGTCAAAACTCAGCCCAAACTTGTATAATTACACCTTTTACAACCAAGTGCAAATGTTTTTATGAAAGTGGGACCGTATTATATCACAAGGAGTGTGAATTCCAAGAACCAGGTCAGATTGGGCCAGTATGGTGAACTAACAAGACCTGCTGCTCGTCCTCCCGGACTTTGCACAGTGTCTGTGCAAGAAGTCTCACTGGGGGAAACGCATACTTGCGAAGGTCCCGGGGCCAGCTGTGTGCCAGTGCATCCATGCCAAGGGTGCCCTCAGTCAGGGAATAATACAACTGGCAATGGGTCGAGTCTGGAGAGGCAAATAGGTCTACCTGTGTGGCTCCGAAGAGGTCACATATTAGCTGGACCACCTGGAGATGGAGTCACCACTCTCCCGGAAGCGCAGGCTGTCTTGAGAGTTCATCAGCTGCACGATTGAGCACGCCAGGGATGTGAATGGCTCGAAGCAACCTCCGATGCTTCTGACTCCAGAGGAGGAGATGATGGGTGAGTTGCCACATGCGGCAGGAGCACAGACCACCCTGGTGGTTGATGTACGCAATGGTCGCAGTGTTGTCCATAAGGTTCAAGGTTCGCAGGTCCAAGATTGGCCATAACCCACCGCTTTTCTTGGGCACAATGAAGTAGGGGCTGTAAAACCCTGTCTTCATATCGGCTGGAGGGACCAGCTCGATTGCGCCCTTTACCAGTAGGACATCGATCTCCGTCCATAAGACAGGGGCATCACAACTCTGCACAGAGGTGAAGTAGATGCCCTTGAACTTGGGGTGACGCTGGGTGAACTGAATTGCATAGCCGAGTCTGATGGTACGGTTGAGCCAGCGTGACGGGCTGGGGGGCGCTAGCCAGGCTTACAGACACCGTGCAAGCGGGACCAACAGAACCACAGACGTACCTGGGCTGAGGCAGTGAGGTGGAACACAGGGACTCGACTCAGGAGGCACTGAGGTGGCCCGAAGTGGAGTCTGGGTGTGCTTTGCAACACTTACCTGGATCCAGGGTGGGGCAGAGGGTGTGTGAGAAGGCCTGGTGGCATCCTCAAACCGCACACTGCTGCCCGCTGGTGAAGAGAGATGGAGAAGGGAGTGGACATGTGTTTCTAACAAGTCGCACACTGCCAACCAAACCCTCGTGACCCAGAGATAGAGGAAATTGGACCTGGACGGGCTGGGCGTTCCTCTTGCAGCCGGCCGCCTGTTGCCTAGGTGGGTCGCAGGGGGGCATCCTCAGCGATGAGCAGGTGGAGGCACTGCAGCCGACAACTGGGTGGAGGAGGCAGCTGGTCGTTGGGGCAGGATGTGTGCCTCCGTCTGCTTCTGTGCCGCTGAAAACTGCTGGGTGAAGTTTTCAATGGCATTGCCGAAGAGGGTGGCCTGACAGACAGGGGTGTTGAGGAACTGAACTTTGTCGGGTTCATGCATATCTGCCAGGTTCAGCCATAGCTGGTTGCAGTGTTGTGGAGGAGTGAGGAGCCCGAGGAGGTTGACTCAGTGGGTTGACTTCTGAGCTGGCCCGAAAAAAGGACTAGATCAGGGAATATACAAAGGGGCTTCAGTTCTTTCAAGATACTGGATTTTCGACGATAACACTGAGATGGTAATGTTCCCACAGTGAGAATGTGATCCATCCATGAGTGCCACCTCAGCACGTGAGGCCCAAACACGTGAGGCAGTAATCATGTCCGTCATCTGGAGCCAGGTAGTGACCGCATCCAGAAGCACACAGTCTGAATGACATCGTGAAAAAGATGCAGGATCAAAATGTGTGTGCTCTTTTAGGAATTTGCACTCTTTGGTACTCTCTGGCAGTGGTTACACAAACAGGACAAAAGTGCAAGCCTGTTGCACTCACGCTGTATAAACAGCACCCTTGTTGAAGGCGCACTCTCTGGAGAGCTGTGAGAACAGCTGTTTTTTGTTTGCTCTCGTGAAAACGCGGCAAACACTGTCAGCACTGTCACACCCGCACCAGTCATGCAGAAGCTCCTTCCCAAAAGAACATCTTGTCTTCCACCAACTCTCGTTAGAGAAACAAAACACAAAAAACAGGAACAGCACATGTTCGGTTCCGAAGCAAAAAGCAAATATGTGACGCACCTCCTGCTCATTAAATACTTGCACTGCAGCGTGGAGCAACTGTTGCAATTTTCGCATGCCAGTGTGTATTGGCTTGTTTTTCTTACATTCAAAGTAGATTGGTCTCTCAAAGCGATCCCCAATTCTTCGGTCAGTTCCGACATACGTCGAACGTAACCATCTGAAAGGGAACTATTATTCTTCACTGTAACTTCAGTTATACTATCACATTTTAAAAACATTATATTTTAATAACTTGAATAGAGTAGGCTAAAAGTTCTCAGGCAATGGAGTTGACTGAAAAAAATGACCAACAGTGGTCTGAGGAGGGAAAAAACCCAAACCGGTGACCCCCAAGGCTCACTGATGCACGAGGGCTATGAAGGCTATCCCATCTGGACCGAGCCAACAGAAAGGTCTACTGTGGAACAAGTCACACTAAATTTTAATGATGGTTTTGGGAGGAATGTGTCACACCACACAACGTGCATCACACTCTGCATATAGGGCTGCATAGCCACAGACCAGTCAGAGTGCCTATGATGACCACTGTCCACCATCAAAAGTGGCTACAACATACATGCAAGCATCAGAACTGGACCTTGGAGCATTGGAAGAAGGTCATCTGGTCTGATAAATCCCATTTTCTTTTACATCACGTGAACGGCCGTGTACTTGTTCACCATTTACCTGGGGAAGTGATGGCACCAGAATGCACTCTGGGACGACGACAAGCCGATGGAGGGAGTGTGATGTTGCGCAATGTTCTGCTGAGAATTCATGTGGCCATTCATGTGGACATAAATTTGACATGTGCCACATCACACTGTTGCAGACCAGGTATACCCCTTCATGACAATGATGTTCCCTGGTGGAAGTGATCTCTTTCAGCAGGATAATGCACCCTGCCACACTGCACACATTGTTCAGGAATGGTTTGAGGAACATGGTGAAGAGTTCAAGATGTTACCCTGGCCTTCAAATTCCCCAGATCTCAATCCAACTGAGCATCTGTGGGATGTGCTGGACCAACAAGTTCAATCCATGGTGGCTCGCAACCTACAGGACTTGAAAGATCTGCTGCTAATGTTTTGGTGCCAGATACCACAGGACATCTTCAGGGGTCTTAAAGAGTCCATTCCTTGGTGGGTTGGCGCTGTTTTAGCAGCATGCATATTAGGCAGGTGGTCATAATGTTTCAGCTCATCAGTGTATAAAGAGAATGAAATGAGGAGGGTAATGAGGGAGAGCAGGTGGGGCAAATGAACTAATAATGAGATAACAAGAAGGCAAGACAAATAGAAAGAGGAGCACATAGCACATAGAAAGAAACATTACAAAGCCACATGTGCACACAGAACATCACAATACAAGAACACGTGGCCAATGAAAACCATCACAAGCTGCATGCTACACCAAACACGACAAAACAGAGAGCACCCAGCCAATGAAACAGATCAAAAGTCAGGTATGACTTTAACAAAAATACACAAGACCTGATAAGAGCACAGGATGAGGTAATGCACACTCAAATGTGTGTTAACAACAAAAGATAAAACATGAGGCATGAATGTCTGGATCCCAAAGTTGAACCGAAACTGAACTAGAGAGGAGGGCCAGGATCCAGACACCACGATCTGCGCACACAATGCATATTGCAAAAGAGAGAGCGCATGGCCAAGGACAGTTGAAGTCACACACTCACACAAGGACAACATAATACATGAATTTAAGGGTTCTGTCACCAAACTAAGAATAAGACCAACTGGAGTGACAGAACTCTGACATACAGTATCAGCAGGGGATACAGTAAATGCCCACACTATAGAGCCAAAACATAACCCCCTGGGATAATCTACTGCATTGGTCAAATAATTTTTAACAATACCTTATAGACTCATTTTTGTTGTTGTTAAGACACCACAAGTGAAGACATTTTTTTTTACAGAAAATGTGAAAAAAGTAGCCGATTTACAGTGTTGGGGGTAACGCATTACAAGTAACTTGAGTTATGTAATCAGATTACAAAGTTACGTAATCAGATTTTTAAAGTAACTAGTAAAGTAACGCATTACTTTTTCAATTTACAGCAAAATATCTAAGTTACTTTTTCCCATTTATTGATTGACACCTCTCCTGTCCCCATATTGAGAGAAATAAAGTGCAGAGGCGTTGTGTGCGCTGTGTAAACGATGGTTATTGCAGTTCTAGACTAAATGTGAACATGCATTTACTCATCTCACTTGCACAAAAACATTCAGTATTCCTCAAAATGAATAAAAACTGAAATGCAATCTCAGAATTTTACGCAAACCTGTAATAATTAGGCTAACTATATTAAATTACACAAATATACTTTATGTATTTAATCTCACTTTATTAACCAGTGTCTTTGCTGCTGACCTTCAATGATCTAATTCAACCATACGAATAAACAAAAATGACTTTAGATTAGATTTAGAAATAAGAGTGTTGAACTTCCTTCTCCTGTATCCTATTCTTCTTTAATCCAGAATGGCAGCACAGCTGAAAGGTTTGTTTGAGCTGCGCCCTCTACTGTACAGGTGTAAATATACATTTCCTTAACACTCTGAGGTCTGAGGGTATCGCCGGCGATACCACCGCGTTTTTTTTTCTTACCAGTGTGAAAGAAACTCAAAATACTCCATTAATCTTGCACATACAATTAAGAGTTATACACCATTTTAATCTGTGGAATATCTTCTTTTATTTGTGTACACTCAGAGTAAAAACAAAATGTTGTGCTTTTTGTAAAATAAAGAAAACTAACATGATGCATGATCTCTCGTCTCCCTCTGAAGGAAGTCCAATCTGATAGTTCTCAGAAAATGAACTGTAACTTAGTGAATACTAATCACAAAAAAAAATTAGACTTATGTCTAAAAAAACGTTGAAATGTCAGGTTTTAAATCGTGTAAGTCAAATCGAAAACAAACATTCTGTGTTTATGTAATCTGTATGAAAAGAGAGCCATGTCAGCAATCCGTGATTCAGCTCATTATCCGCTAATGCGGCCACACCCACGGAGGGAGCGCTATTCAGACGCAAATTCTGAGTCAATACATGCATTCATCGTCTCAATCGTGTATTTATTGTCTTGAAAAGTGTTTTGAATAGCCATAGTTAGCGATCTCTGGCCTCTGTTAGTTCGGTTAGTTCCTGGATTGCCTATTCTTCTTTAGTGCTCAGGCATTTGTGGACTAAAGGTGTACAGAGCGCCCTCCGGCTGCAAGTATGAATTAAAAACACAGTATCCAGAGTAATGACAATAAATCCTGAATAAATATTACTCTTCTGTATAGAAAATTGACAAACATATGAGAATCCATCAATATTTCTCCAAATGTGCATGCTTTTAAGCTAAAAGCCTATATGAAATGCCATAGAGGTAACATAATTGTTCAGACACTTTGCATCACAGAAATACATTATATTTTAAAGAATATAATAGAATACCATTATTTTAAATTGTAATAATATTTCACAGTATTGCTGTTTTTTCTGTATGTTTGATATACACCATCACAGAGGGTTTTTTCACAGCCTACCTGACTGAAAGGCCTCATTAATATGCAAGTCATTTCAGGTCATTATTATGTGATTCTTTTGTCTTCTCAGATGAGAATCACCCATTATACATGAGGATTCACGCCTCCACGCATACTGTGTTTCTTGACCAAAGATGTTTTCAAAAATTTAAATCTCTCTATTGTTTTATATGAACAAGCAGGCAGCATAATTTTTTACCTCATTTTGAAGCAAAAACTCTAGTCTACAACCTCAAATACCCAGAAGTCTTGTGAACAAAGATTTAATATATATTTTTTGGCTTTATTTCAGTGACTTAAGTTTTTTGTTTTTTCAATAACCACGCATAAACGTTATTCCTTCAAAAACACAAACATGTACATACATGTTCCTCACATATTATTGTAGCCTAGTTTGTGCTGAATACAGTGTAATGACACTTTTTCCATTAATATGTTTATGAACAACTTAAAAAAGCACAAATGTCAGGGCATGTCAAAACTTCTCCAGGGTCCCAAAAATCCTCAGACCCCTGAGGGTTAAGCCTCAGACTTATTCATTTCACTTTTGGTGTGAAAGGGCCTTAACATTTGCCAAAAATATAATATTTTTGGTTGTTATTAAAAAACAAACAAGCAAGCCCAGCCCAGGTGAGAAAATGAAACTGCAAAAGTAATGTAACGCATTACTTTTCATAAAAAGTAATTGATGCAGTTAGTTTTTTAGTGAGTAATGCAATATTGTAATGCATTACTTTTAAAAGTTACTTTGCTCAACTCTGCCGATTTATTTCTGAAATAACTGGACACCACTCTCTGAATTGTTTTCAGGTCATGCAAAACATTTATTGTTTCATAATAATCATTTACAGTTTTGCATGCTATTTTTTTTTAAATACTGTACATTATTTAATATATGCAGTTTTCTAGCATGCACGTCCAAACATAGTGATTACACAGCCAAACTTTGCATTTTTATGTACAACTTGACAAAATATTGGATTATTTCTACATTATGTTCTGTATTGCGACCCTTGTACACCATATTAACTTCAGTAACCTAGGAAAAAATAGTCAATTGAGAAACAACATTGCTCACTTCATCTTAAACATACCTAAAAGAAAACTTTTGCTCGACAAAACAATCAAACTGCTGTTTTAACTACCTGTACTGCTGCTTCATTAAGCCTAACCTAAGAAAAACCAAACTCTGCTCCTCTGGATCACTTGATCACACAGCTTTATCTTCATGTTTTTCTCCTTCTGTCTTTAATTATTCTCTAAACATTAAATATCCCCTTTTCCCACTGTAACATTGAATTATTACAACACCTCTGGGAGAGCTCTCTGCACGCTTTAATATAAACACTTTCGCAGCTGGAATGGAGAGAGAGGGGTCAAAGGAAAAAACTTGGATGAAAAGATAACATCTACAGAAGAACGCTGATCCACCCCCTCTCCCCAAAACAAAAAGAGAGTCAGTAACTGTAGCCAGGGTAGAAGGGTCCTGTGGGATACATGTGGTGAGAACGGCAGTAAATGCAACACAAGTTTCCTGTGGTGGAGGCCCAGCAGAGCTAATGGACGAAACAGGCTGGCAAGATTCGCAGTGGTGGTCCCAACAAGAGCGTCCCCTCTGAGGGAACCCAACCTGGGTGTTCAAGTCGCCGCCGTCTTCCTAAGCTTGGCTTTCACCTTCCCTGTAGAGCCCTCAAAAATTTTGAACAAAAGACCTCTCTTGAGCTATTGTAAAAGCAAGAAGGCTCATTCCCAGATTACAAATGCGGTTAAGGATGATTGAATATGGCATGTTCCAATGAGTCATAAGTATTTCTTTACTACTCCTGCATTCCTAGTGAAACTAATTGTGAATGAGTTTCTGACTGCTTATCAGGTTGCCTGTTTGAAGAACTGGGTCAAATGGTGCAGTGTTCTCATTTTAAAACATTGACTCTGTCTGCCGAAGTATACATTCGACCTTGCTTTTAAAGCCAAGGACAGATGTGTGAAGGAAGTTCTTAAAAGTGAGACCAGATGAATTGAGAGACCTTGACTATAATCTTTGGATACATGGAGACCTCCAACTCAGAACATCATAGATGTGAATGAAGTCATGGCACCCTGTCAGGTTTTACTCTGAAATAAGCCACTTAGACAACCACAAGAGTTTGGTCTGATTTACTGTTGCAGTTCCTCTTGACGGGTCACGTTTCCTGCTATATGGCTTTAGGCAGAGGTGGGTAGTAACGAAGTACATTTACTTCGTTACATGTACTTGAGTAGTTTTTTGGAAAATTTGTACTTTTTAGAGTAGATTAAAATGTGGGTACTTTTACTTTAACTTGAGTACATTTGTAATGAAAAATCTGTACTTTTATTTCGCTACAATGGGCAACGTTCCTCTCGTTACTTTATTCTAATTCAATACTGTAAATGTTAAGAAATGCGTAGTTTATTCCATGCGCGCTGTCTCTTTTTTCATGAACGATGCCCCATTCACAAATGAATCACTCTTTTGAGTCGATTCTGTTCAAAGACTTGATCAAACAAGTTGGTAAAGCTGTCTAAATTGATTTGCGAATCAGTTTGAATGATTTGTTCAGTTCCTGCACGCGCTGAATCGTTTGAAGCGGTTTCTCACTCGGAGCGGATGAAGTGGCAGTGGACCTACAGTCAATTAAAAGCAAATCTGCAAATGCATCCAATTGTTTGCCAGCGATGAAGACCTTTATTAGTTGAGCTGCGTATGCTGTCTGTGAACAATTCCACAGGTGGGCCTATCGATTTCATTTGATTTTACTTCATGATACAGCCAATAGCCGACATTTTACAACCAAACAGATTATTACGTCACTATAACAAAAGTATATTTCTTTACCGTTTTTATGGGCATATATCTTAATTTATACATTAATTTATACATATACTATTGCGCAATGGCGGCGCCAGCGACCTGTTCGTCTTGAAAATGAACGCTTTGCATTGACACAGTTAAGCAGTTACACGCGCCTGCTGAAATATACATTTGATTACATTTTGGAGAACAGACCGAAGAAGATCCGTCAATGTGTATTTGATCATTGTTTGTGTCAAGTTCAGATATGTGCGCGAGCACATGTAAAGAGTTTTCTCTCTTCTTTAAAATGTAACGTTAGCTGTATACGTTATTAATATAGTAACGATACATTCGGGTTACAGATGCTAGAAATAATGCTTGTCTCTTCTATGTTTGTTTGTTGCAAAGATATCTAATTATGATAATAAATTAAATATCTATTTAAATAATAAACATTAAATAATAACATGCTATTGTGTGTATATACAGTACAGTCCAAAAGTTTGGAACCACTAAGATTTTTAATGTTTTTAAAAGAAGTTTCGTCTGCTCACCAAGGCTACATTTATTTAATTAAAAATACAGTAAAAAACAGTAATATTGTGAAATATTATTACAATTTAAAATAACTGAGTACTATTTAAATATATTTGACAAAGTAATTTATTCCTGTGATCAAAGCTGAATTTTCAGCATCGTTACTCCAGTCTTCAGTGTCACATGATCCTTCAGAAATCATTCTAATATGCTGATTTGCTGCTCAATAAACATTTATGATTATTTTCAATGTTGAAAACAGTTGTGTACTTTTTTTTTTCAGGATTCCTTGATGAATAGAAAGTTCAAAAGAACAGCATTTATCTGAAATACAAAGCTTCTGTAACATTATACACTACCGTTCAAAAGTTTGGGGTCAGTAAGAATTTTTATTTTTATTTTTTTTGAAAAGAAATTAAAGAAATTAATACTTTTATTCAGCAAGGATGCATTAAATCAATTAAAAGTGGCAGTAAAGACATTTATAATGTTACAAAAGATTAGATTTCAGATAAACACTGTTCTTTTGAACTTTCTATTCATCAAATAATCCTGAAAAAAAATATTGTACACAAATATTTTGTACAATTGTACACATTAAATGTTTCTTGAGCAGCAGATCATCATATCAGAATGATTTCTGAAGGATCATGTGACACTGAAGACTGGAGTAATGATGCTGAAAATTCAGCTTTGATCACAGGAATAAATTACTTTGTCAAATATATTCAAATAGAAAACAGTTATTTTAAATTGTAATAATATTTCACAATATTACTGTTTTTTACTGTATTTTTAATTAAATAAATGTAGCCTTGGTGAGCAGACGAAACTTCTTTTAAAAACATTAAAAATCTTAGTGGTTCCAAACTTTTGGACTGTACTGTGTGTGTATATATATATATATATATATATATATATATATATATATATAATAAAAGTAACTAGTAACGAGCTACTTGAGTAAGATTTTTATTGGATACTTTTTTACTCTTACTCAAGTAACTATTAGGATTATTACTTTCACTTTTACTTTGAGTAAATATTTCTATAAGTACTTGTACTTTTACTTGAGTACAGTTTTTGGATACTCTACCCACCTCTGGCTTTAGGCGACTTCTTTTATACGACTCTTTGTATTGAAGACAGTACTTTTTTAAGTGGTTTTAAAAGACATTCCAGTAGATCATACATGCCAAAAAAAAACAACAACAACAACAAAAAAAAAATATTTATGCAATTGTATGCTGTTGAATTCAGTTCAAATCATAACTTTTTATGAGCACTTATCTGAATCCCCCAAAAATTGATAATTTCTAATGGGAGTCAAATATGAATCAACTGAGGAAATGTCTTCTCCATCTCAGCCGAACACTTTAATTTAACCATCAATTATCCTCAGCAATCCAGCTTGGGACAATTGGACACTCCACATGGAGTCGGGCTTGGATGTCCAGTCTCAACAAAAACGGGGCTATGGGGTAAGAAATTAAGCCCAAAGGAAATGGCTTCACTCAGCACCTGGGCACCACAGGCACACCGGCCCACGCAGTGTTGGCCGATCAAAGGAGATGTAATGAAAATAAATAAATGACTCCCTCAGTGAATGTGTGTGGGGGAAGCATGGTTAGAACTGAAATAAGGGGGCTAGCAGGAGTTGTTGTGGGGCAAAACACAAGAGAATCTTTTTCCTAGCAGTTTGGTGCTACTGTGATGTGTTGTAGAAGGCGATAGCATGCAGGAATGTGCCACAGAGCCTTGCAGTCAGGGCTCAAGGGTGTGGGGAATGCAGCCCTGGACACTAATTCTCAGAAAGCCAGGTGCAGAGTCAAGGTTGGGTTTCTGACTTAAAGAAAGACATTAAATAAGAGATAAAAGACGTTGTTTTACTGAAAGACAGCAAATATTTTGGTCACATGTGACCTTTCTCAATATCTGATATGTCACATGTGACCAAAACGTTTGTCATCTTTCATTAAAGGAGTGGCTTTTATCTCACATTTAGTGTCTTTCTTTTTCATTATTAGAATGCATGGACTTCTTTTTGCATTTTTATCTGTTTGGATCTTTACAATCTACGCACCTCATTTTGTACTTTTTTTTATGATTTTGACCTAGACATGATGGGGAACAAGAGGGAGATGTCCAAAGTGAGCAGTGATTTTTCAACAAAACACTTACTGAATTTATCAAATATAACAAATTTCTCTGTCTTCATTCTCATCTATGATACATGACCCTGTATTTTATTCTGTCTTGGTCAGTTGTTTTCTTTACATAGAAATAAGAAAAAGGAGAGGAGAGGACCCAAACACAGCGTAGTTTACTAAAAAAAAAAAAAAAAAAAAAAACACACACAAACAAAGATAATCCAAGCAAGTAATGGGAACAATATAATCCAATCCAAACAGGGAATGAGAACACAACATCTTAACAAAATATGCAAAAACAATGACTGAACGAGACTAAAACACAGGGACATATATACACAGGCAGGGACGTGCACAGGGGGGTTGCTCAGGTTGCTCGGGCAACTGCCCATATGCCCTTCTCGACTCACGTTGCCCTTCCGAGGTGGAAAAAAATAAATAAAAAAATCGTACAATGGATGCAGAATTTCACGTAGGCCTAGATAAAAAAAAAATAAATAAAAAAAAATCGCAAAGCCTCATTCACTTCCATATTCGGGCACCCGTCCGAAAGTGAAAGTCAGTAGGGGAAGGGCAAACTCTGTGTACGTGGCTGCAGCGCTGCACGCGACCAGCACCTGAGTTGAGCCTGCATGAGCGGCACTAGGAGGAGATTGTCGCGGTTGTCGGGTGAGACGACTTAACGTTGTCGGAAAGGTGAGTAAGGTTATAATCGTTAACGAAAACGAACGAAAACTAGGTGGGAAAAAACATCGTCGTTAACTGAAATAAAAATAAAAACGAGGCATTACAAAAAAACGATAACTAACCAAAACTGTAATGTGTGTTTGGCAAAACTAACTAAAATAAAATAAAATTATAGATTAAATGTCCTTAGTTTTCGTCTTTGTCAATGTCTTTCATAGAGCAAACGTTCAGCTGCATTTCATTTCCCTGCGTCTCTCACTCACGCGTCTCTGGGTGCTTCTCAATATCCCTCCTCGTCTCCTCGCTCCTCCGTCCTCCATCCTATGACCCGGAAAACGATCGAGCTCAGCCATCTTGAAGGACATCTCAATTCTCTAATTGCACCGCGAGGATCGAGGATTGAGGAGGCTTCCTGAGGAGTCATGAGCGAGGATACACAGGTGCTTCTGTAACTGGTGTGAAAAATTTATTGATTTAATCTGACTTTTGTTTATTTCCTTCTGTATTTGTATTATTTTTATTTATTTTATTTTTTTTCCCTTCTCTTAAATTGGTTTATAAATGCTTATATTTTTCTACATTTGTACAAATTGGTATAGTGAACTTCACGAAATTTTGTTTCGATATTATCATTCACAAGTTATATGAAAATAGCGTTAAAATAGCGGAACTTTTCTTTGGGGATTTGTTGGGGAAGGGAACGTTATCGGTGGAACGCACCTGCGGGGTTTCCTCTTGCATGGCAAGCGATTGCGTCAGTCTACTTGTGTATGAAGCCGATGACGCATGCAGGGACGTGCACAGGGGGGTTGCTCAGGTTGCTCGGGCAACTGCCCATATGCCCTTCTCGACTCACGTTGCCCTTCCGAGGTGGAAAAAAATAAATAAAAAAATCGTACAATGGATGCAGAATTTCACGTAGAACTAGATAAAAAAAAAAAAAAAATCGCAAAGCCTCATTCACTTCCATATTCGGGCACCCGTCCGAAAGTGAAAGTCAGTAGGGGAAGGGCAAACTCTGTGTACGTGGCTGCAGCGCTGCACGCGACCAGCACCTGAGTTGAGCCTGCATGAGCGGCACTAGGAGGAGATTGTCGCGGTTGTCGGGTGAGACGACTTAACGTTGTCGGAAAGGTGAGTAAGGTTATAATCGTTAACGAAAACGAACGAAAACTAGGTGGGAAAAAACATCGTCGTTAACTGAAATAAAAATAAAAACGAGGCATTACAAAAAAACGATAACTAACCAAAACTGTAATGTGTGTTTGGCAAAACTAACTAAAATAAAATAAAATTATAGATTAAATGTCCTTAGTTTTCGTCTTTGTCAATGTCTTTCATAGAGCAAACGTTCAGCTGCATTTCATTTCCCTGCGTCTCTCACTCACGCGTCTCTGGGTGCTTCTCAATATCCCTCCTCGTCTCCTCGCTCCTCCGTCCTCCATCCTATGACCCGGAAAACGATCGAGCTCAGCCATCTTGAAGGACATCTCAATTCTCTAATTGCACCGCGAGGATCGAGGATTGAGGAGGCTTCCTGAGGAGTCATGAGCGAGGATACACAGGTGCTTCTGTAACTGGTGTGAAAAATGTATTGATTTAAACTGACTTTTGTTTATTTCCTTCTGTATTTGTATTATTTTTATTTATTTTATTTTTTTTCCCTTCTCTTAAATTGGTTTATAAATGCTTATATTTTTCTACATTTGTACAAATTGGTATAGTGAACTTCACGAAATTTTGTTTCGATATTATCATTCACAAGTTATATGAAAATAGCGTTAAAATAGCGGAACTTTTCTTTGGGGATTTGTTGGGGAAGGGAACGTTATCGGTGGAACGCACCTGCGGGGTTTCCTCTTGCACGGCAAGCGATTGCGTCAGTCTACTTGTGTATGAAGCCGATGACGCATGTGATTTTCGCTTCCCCCGAAAAATATCCTGGTATGATGATGTTACTTGTTTAAAATGCATATTTGTTGCTGGAAGAATGTGATTGATTTATAGTAACATTTGATTATGTTAGCTATGATGAAAATGTATCGTTTAATGTGTTATTTGGTTTAAATGATGTATATCATGACGCTAACTAATTAGCATTGTATGCTTAGTGTGTACCAGAGTGGGAGAAGCTGTCGCCCCGTTGCTCCACTGATTATTTCTCTTAATTACAGGTATGTTCGATCAATCAGTTCTGTTTCAAAAAGAAAAGAGATTTAGTTGACTGATAATGAATGTATATTGTACAGAGAGTGTGTTAATGGGAGAGAGAATCGAATTTAATTGTTTATGCTGTCTGTGACGCACTTTGTGCGGCCTGCACATGGTACGGTGCTGATTATATCCCATGTTTTATTCCATTTTTGATGTTTAATGTGTGAAATATGGGTTTATACATACAAGTGGTATTATAATTGTTTATATGTTATTATAGGAAGTTATATTGTATAAATATTTGAATTAATGCATATGTTAATAATGTAATATAGATATTGTATTTAATATACTATTGTAATATACTAATTATTTTATATTATACACTACTGTAATATATTTATTGTAATAGAATAAGAATATTGATCTGATGTATAAGAAAAACAAGATATTTATATATTTATAAGCAGTATAATTGATTTAAATTTATATAATTCTTTTCCATTATTGTATAATGTCAGTCTACTTGTGTATGAAGCCGATGACGCATGTGATTTTCGCTTCCCCCGAAAAATATCCTGTGTGTACCAGAGTGGGAGAAGCTGTCGCCCCGTTGCTCCACTGATTATTTCTCTTAATTACAGAAGTACAGTGCTGAATCTCAACAAGTGGTTGTGTGGTCCTTGTGTGAGTGTGAGAGTGACCGGTCCAGACACGCTACATAATTTGGTGCCGTGACCCGGATGCGCCAGATCTGCTGCAGCCGATCGCTGGGGTTTGACAACGCTGGATCACAACGCTGGATCACAACGCTTCTGCAACTGATGGACGAAGGGTCTTCATCGTTGACGTTCTAGTGGCGGTGTCTGGACATTGAACTGAACTGAGTAACTGAGCTCTCGTTCCACATTACACACACATCGGACTTTACACTTTGCGCACATTGAACTGTTTTCCACTTTTTTGACTTTTTTTCCCCATTTCTGCTTGGTTAAGCATACAGTAATTGTGAGGTAGCTTAATTTTTTTTTTTTTCCCCCTTGTTTATGCTTTTCACTATCTAAAATTGGCAATATGGCCGAAGGGGGATGGAATGAAGATTTAGTGACGCCACACATTGGCAGGGGGCGTGGGTTGTTTGGGGTATCCGAGCCTGTAGTTGGCAAACCACGTATCTTGGTCTATGATTCTGCGACTGATCCGACTGTGCTTAATGAGTCGAGTAAACCAAAGTCTTCCACCCCTGCCAATGCTGGTCCTGACAGTGTTACGCAGCAACTGCGTGACCTTATTGGTGAGCTCGGAAGCCAGATAGGTGACTCCATTGTCACACGTTTGTTAACAAACCAGACTTCAACATCACCTGGTTCCGTTCCATTATTTGAACAGCAACCCTCTAGCACAATGCCCCTTTCTACGAGCCTTGATCTGTCCAAATTAAACCTCATAGTCAAAGCTGACATTAAAGAACCACAAATGTTCAGAGGGGATGGTAGCGACAAATGTTCCATCCTAGAGTGGATTGAACAGATGAATGTGTATTTGTCCAAAAAGGGCTGCAGCAAAGTCGACGGGGTAGAGGAAATACTGAACCATCTCAGTGGCCGTGCAAAGAGCATTGTCAAGGTTAAACTAAAAAGTAGCCCGGTTGCTGTGCTTAGCCCTGAAGTTGTCTACGAAGTACTGCAGCGCTATTTCAGTGAGAGTCCTGGCTCGTGCCAGCCGCTAGCCGATTTTTATGCAACCCATCCGAAGCATAACGAGCACCCTATTGACTATTGGGTCAGGTTGAACGAGGCAGCTGAGCTAGCAGATGCTCACCTACAAAGATGTGGTAGCAAGATGGAAAATATGAGCTCGGAGATAGCAATGATGTTTATCAGGAACTGTCCCAATCTTGATCTTTCCAATGTCTTCAGGTGTAAGCCCATAAGCAAATGGTCAGCTGAGGAGGTCCAAGAGGCCATCGACGAGCATGAGAGAGACTTTAAGTCACGAAAGCCTCTTCCATCTGCGCCCAAAGTTGCAGTAAATCAGGTTGTTGTTGCCGAAAAGCCAGTCAGCATGCAGGTAGCAGTGGGAAGCGAAAGTGTAGGTGTAACCTCTGCTGCGTGTACTGCAAGCCCACACCCTAAAACAAGTGAAGCCGCAGAATTGGGCACTTTAGAGCGTGTACTGAAAATGCTAGAAAGGGTGTTGGAATGCACAACTCTACCTGTTTCAGAACCAAAGCCTCGTACATCACCGTGGTATCGAGCATCCCCGTGTGCAGTGTGTGGTGACCGATCTCATTCAACCCGTTCACACTGCATGAGGGAAAGAAGATGCCTTGATTGTTTAGAGTTTGGACATCAGCGTAAACAGTGTCACAGAGTTGTTGGCCAAAGTGCAGCCCAGACCAGCGACGGTCAGGGAAACTAGACCACTCACACTGGGGAGAGGGCAGTGTGAGTGTTGAGAGTCAGCCTCTCACCAGCGAAGATGATCCAATGGTCGTATATAGCAACCTTTGTCAGGTTGAGTCAAATGGCAGTATCATTTTGTTCCAAAACATCGCGAAGCTGGAAAAAGCTGACAGTTTGTTTTATACTGATGTGTTGGTGAATGATACAGTCACTTGCCAAGGCCTGTTAGACACGGGTTCTATGGCATGTACTATTAATGAGGGAATCGAGCGCAAGTTGCTGGATACATGTGGGATTCTTGAGTCTGGGCAGCCCCATGCCGATGTTTTGCTTGTAGGGTGTGGCGGTGTTCGGGTCAAACCCAAGTGTATCCATCAGCTAAAGATGTGTGTGTATGGATTCTCAGTCATTGTGCCTACCTTGGTTGTACCAGGGCAAAAAGACCAATTAATTGTTGGTACTAACGTCATCAAGTATGTTCTCGGTCAACTTAAGCAGTCCCAAAGCTATTGGCGCGTTATGAACCAGCCAAACTCAACGGGAGAACCAGAAATTCAGCGGTTTTTGAGTATGCTGTCTGGGCATGACAGATGGGAAGGTGGGAGCATCCCAACCGTTGTCGGTACCGCTAAGCTCACTCAAGCTGTCACGCTTTTACCTCAACAAGAGCACCTTGTGTGGGGCAGACTCCCGACCAGTTCCATCATTTCTGTGGGTAGTACCGTGTTAGTTGAGCCATCTAAGGCACAAACTCATAAGAAAGGTGTTCTTGTTGGGCGTGTTATAGCCACATTGCCTGGTGACAGATGGGTACCGATTAAGTTGATTAACCCATCCGATAAACCTGTCACTTTGAGACGTAACACTAAAATAGCAGACGTGTCTCCTGTTTTAGCAGTTGAAGACCTGGACGTGCAGCCCGAACACTGTGATGTGGAGAATGTGAACGTGCAGAGCCAGTCCGTCTCCTCTAGCGTAGACGCGGGGGTGAGTTCTTCCTTGGGTATTCGTGAAGCACTGCAGAAGCTCGGTCTTAGTGATCTTGACATTGAGTCCTGCGAGGTGACTCCATATTGGAAAGACCAGCTTCTGCAGTTGATTCAGAAACATCAAGATGTGTTTTCTAAACATAAGTTAGACTGTGGTAAGGCCAAAGAATTTGTCCATAGGATCCACCTGTCTGATAACCGGCCATTTAGACTTCCGTATCGGCGCGTTCCTCCAGCTCAGTATCAGACACTGAGAAAAGTGCTCTCGGATATGGAAGAGCAAGAGATTATCCGAAAGTCTTGTAGTGAATGGGCGTCTCCGCTGGTCCTGGTATGGAAGAAAAGCGGTGATCTTCGTGTTTGTGTTGATTACCGCTGGCTTAATGCCCGGACCATCAAGGACGCTCACCCCTTACCTCACCAAGCAGACTGCTTGGCGGCCTTAGGTGGAAACGCGATCTTCAGCGCGATGGATCTTACCTCCGGCTTTTATAATATCGCAATGGCCGAGGAGGACAAAAAGCTTACGGCCTTCACAACGCCGATGGGGCTGTTTGAGTTTAATCGGTTACCGCAAGGGTTGTGCAATAGCCCCGCCAGTTTTATGCGCCTAATGACTAACATCTTCGGCGATCAAAACTTCCTGACGTTGCTTTGCTATCTGGATGACCTACTCGTGTACGCCCCAGATGAGGGAGAGGCCATAAAGAGGCTCGAGTTAGTGTTCAGTAGGCTCAGAGAGCATGGTTTAAAGTTAGCGCCCAAAAAGTGTCATTTCCTCCGGAGGAGCGTGCGGTTTTTAGGGCATGTCATTGACAGTTCAGGGGTAGCGACTGACCCAGATAAGGTCAGCGTTATTGGAGCAGTGACAGAGTCTGATTTAAGGATGGAAGATGGGGTAACTCCCTCCCAAAGAAAGATCAAATCGTTCCTTGGTATGGTGCTGTATTACCAGAGGTTTATCCAAAATTGCTCCACCATCGCGAAACCTCTTTTTGCTTTGACCGCTGCGCCAAGGGGCAAGAAGCCTCCGGGGAAGGGTGCTGCTGCATTCAGAAAGTTGAGTCCTGGTGACTGGAAGGAAGAGCACAGTAGGGCCTTCCAGCAGTTAAAAGCTGCCTTGATCAATTCTGTGGTACTCACACATCCTGATTTCGGTCGCCCGTTTATTTTGTCCACTGACGCGTCCATGGACGGTTTAGGTGCTGTGTTATCACAGGTTGCAGAGGGTGAGACTAGAGCTCGTCCGATCGCTTTTGCAAGCAAAGCCCTTACTCGCGCTCAGGTGAAGTATCCTGCTCACCGCTTAGAGTTTTTGGCTTTGAAGTGGTCCGTCTGCGACAAATTCAGCCACTGGCTGAAAGGCCATGAATTTGTTGTCTGGACGGACAATAATCCCTTAACTTACATCCTTACAAAGCCTAAACTCGACGCGTGTGAGCAGAGATGGGTTTCCAAGTTGGCGCCCTATCGTTTCAGTATCAAGTATATACCTGGCAGTAAGAACGTAGTGGCCGATGCTTTAAGTCGTCAACCCTTTGTCCATAACCGGGTCAGTCAGAGGTTACTGAATGAGCCTTACAATGCGTTGCTTAATGAAGCAGAGCAATTTGAGAGAGACACAGTGCAGGATGCATTTAGGCTTAGTGCTGGTATCCAGAGTGCTGAATTTTCTCCTTGTGTAACACCAAGTCGTTGTCCACTCTCCAGTGCTGAAGTGTCTGCGGTGTTGGAGGGTCACAATGACTGGGAAGCAGGAGTTGAGTCAAGGGCAATCTCCTGGATTGCCCAAGACACCCAACATCTATTGCCTCCTGGGCAGTGCCCGTTACCAGTCTTCTCGTTAGACGAGCTTCGAGACAGACAACAAAACGATCCTTGTCTGTCCAGGGTCCTGTTTTACGTCAATAGGGGCAAGAGAGCCTCACGTCGTGAGCGTGCTGGTGAGACATATAAGGTGCTCAGAGTCTTGAAACAGTGGGACAAATTAAAGTTACTCGATGGTGTGCTGTATCGCGTAAGCAAAGATAACTTGACAGGAAAGAAACGGTTACAGTACATTGTCCCATCTTCTTTAATTATGCAAGTGATGACAGGCGTTCACGATGAAGCAGGGCACCAGGGCCAGGGTAGAACTATGCACCTGGCCAGACAAAGGTTCTTTTGGGTCGGGTTGGAACAAGACGTCCGTAGGTACGTTAAGTGTTGTAAGCGCTGCGTCGTCAGTAAAACACTCGAACCCGAAGGCAGAGCCCCTTTAGAGAGCGTGAAAACATCAAGTCCAATGGAGCTAGTATGCATTGATTTTTGGACAGCAGAAAGCTCAAAAGGTCGTAATGTGGACGTGCTGGTCGTGACTGACCATTTTTCTCGAATGTCTCATGCTTTCCTTTGCCGTGACCAGTCCGCAAAGCAGGTAGCACAACAATTGTGGGATCGTTATTTTTGTGTGTACGGGTTTCCTGACAGGATCCACTCGGATCAGGGGGCCAACTTTGAAAGCCAACTGATTCGAGAGTTGCTGCAGGTTGCCGGAGTAAAAAAGTCACGAACAACTGCCTATCATCCAATGGGAAATGGGAGTGTTGAGCGGTTTAACAGAACCTTGGGCAACATGATCAGAGCACTCCCGCCAAGGTCCAAAGAAAAGTGGTCACAGTTGCTTCAGACCCTAACCTTTGCGTATAACTGTACCGCGCATGAGTCCACCGGCTATGCTCCCTTTTTCTTAATGTTTGGTAGGATCCCAAAGCTGCCTGTAGATGTAATGTTCGGCAACATCGAGAGAGACTGTGACGTTGTTGATTACGACAAGTACATAAAGAGATTAAAAGCTGACCTGAAAGAGGCACTTGCTGTTGCTCAGAAGAACATAGACTCTAGTCAGCAACGTCAGACAGAGTTGTACAACCAAAGGACGAAAGGTCGTAACATTGAGTTGGGTGATCAAGTTCTGCTGGCCAACAAAGGTGAACGTGGGAAGAGAAAACTGGCAGACAGGTGGGAGTCCACGCCTTATAGGGTAGTTGCGTTGAACCCCCAGTGCCACATTTACCGCATACGTAACACCAGAACGGGTCAGGAGAAAACTGTTCACCGCAATTTGTTGTTACAAGCGAATTTCCTGCCACTTGAGTTGGAAGAACCTGAATTACCCGAGTATAGTGGCGGATCTGTCCTTAGCAGTAGAAGTGTGTCCATGGATGATGTTGGTCCTGCATCCGAGTTGTGTTCTTTGTCTGATCGAGTTGCCAGTTGGGTGGAAAAGACTGCAGCTTCTGAGGATTCTCAGAGGTCGTCCTGCTGTCCTGATAGTGCTGCATCATTGGACATAGTCCTTGAGTCATCGGGACAGGAACAACCTGTGTCAAAAGATGATTGTACCGAGGAGAGCAGCAATGTAGTCAATCCAGATGAAAGTTGTGATTCTTGCAGTTTGCTTTCTGAGGCAGTTCTCCATGATGATAGTCATGTTTCACTTGCTGAAGTTGTTGAGCCACCTCCTGGTCAAGGTGAAATGGGAGTTCGGACCAGAGTGGGTAGGATTGTGAAACCCGTCAACAGATTGATAGAGAACATGACTCAATCTATCAAATCTCTGAATCCAGTTGGTGGGGTTGTAAGATCTTTATTGAAATAAGAATGTACAGTACATTAGAACTTTATTTTCTTCTATCATTTTGAGTTGTACAATTAAACATCTGTGAGTTAATGTATCTCAGTACATTGTTGTTCCAGATCGGAGATGAAGTTTCATCTGAGATGAATAGTGTTTAAGGCACCTTTTGCGGGTGATTGCAGTGGGCCTGATCAACCTGCCGTACTCGCCTTCCCTGTGAGTGGGAAACATATTTTGTTGCACGATATTCTGGGTAACAGATTGTCTAATCGCTCCAGTGTGTACTATCCCTGTAATAGTCAAAATTTGTGAAGTTCAGGGGGGAGAATGTAACTGGTGTGAAAAATTTATTGATTTAATCTGACTTTTGTTTATTTCCTTCTGTATTTGTATTATTTTTATTTATTTTATTTTTTTTCCCTTCTCTTAAATTGGTTTATAAATGCTTATATTTTTCTACATTTGTACAAATTGGTATAGTGAACTTCACGAAATTTTGTTTCGATATTATCATTCACAAGTTATATGAAAATAGCGTTAAAATAGCGGAACTT
>NW_025953434.1:0-76080 GCF_018812025.1 Megalobrama amblycephala | reverse complement strand
AAATAAGGCTCAGGTTTTTGTTTTTTTTTCACTTTTAGTAAATTGTGTTACCCATTCCTTGCAGGGCTCTGCATATACAGATCCATTCATGGCACATTTTTCTTTTCTATGTTTCTCTCTTTATTTTGGGCTTTACTGCAAATCACTGGTTAGGATATGATTACTCAAAATAATGAAATGACCCATCAGTGTCTCTGTAGTCAGGGCTAAAACTATATTGTCTTTCATATAAATACAACTTTTTAACAGTATTTTACAAAGATCTCTTTCGTCCATGACAGTTGCTTTCCAAAGCATCAGCAGTGATCCCTGTTACAACTATGAGTCTCTGGATCGTCCCTGGAGAGCCAACAATGAAAGTGGAAATAACATTTGTGATGAATCTTTCTCCTGGAATGGCTGGTATCGGCTTTTCTACTACAGAATGGACATCCGGATGTCAGAGACCTGTGTTAGTTCATTCACCTGTAACACATACATCAATCTGTGGCTCACTGATCCTCACCCTCAAATAGAGGATGGGGTGGTGATCAGGGAGGTCTGTGGTAGTTATCATTTGGGAGACTGCTGTGAATACAACTCAAACCCCATCAGAGTCAAAGCTTGTCCTGGCAATTACTATGTCTATGAACTTGTGAGTCCACCATTTGGATGTGTTGGATATTGTACAGGTACTGTGCCTTTTCCTCCTTATTAACAAAGACTTTAAAACCTTTTAAAAATGATTTCGGTTATGTTTTGAACTTTCTTCTTTTTAGATATCAGCACCATTTCACAACCGGTTTCCACTGTGAGTCCAGATATAATCACTGGATCCAGTATCACCTTGAGTAAGTTGTATACAGTATATATAATTTAATATATAATATTCAAAAATATTATTGATTTGACTGCACTCACTGTATTGGATGAGAACTGACTGAGTATATCACTATATATGAATTAAAATATTAAAAATATCCATAATTTGCTGGGTTTTTTTTGTAATGATTCTGCATTACAGATTAAAATGGTACATTGTATGTATCTCATATCATACTACAGAGTCATGTCATGTACAGTACAAATGGCTAAAATTCTCTATGATTATTACTATAGATCAATTTAGGCCTCACAAAGTTCCTTGTTTTGATCTGTCACTAACACAGATTATGACCCGTGCAAAAACTACAGCATACTCGACAACTACTGGAGAAGCATAATCATTTACTGGTATACGAATGGATATGTAAATAGACATGATGACACTCTTGTAGAATGGGATGGCTGGTATCGACTCTTCATTAATGGATCAAGTGCTCAGATGCCTGAATGGTGTGTGTCTTACATGTCATGTGGAGGTTATAGTTCTCTGTGGATTGGTGACTCTCATCCTCGACTAGAAGATGGAGTTGTTACTCGTGAAATTTACGGCTCCCGTAATGATCAGTGCAGTCGCTACAGATCTGATCCAATCCAAGTTAAAGCTTGTCCTGGAAATTATTATGTCTACAAGTTTACCAGGCCAACTCTATCAATCCCAGCTCCTGTATATTGTGCAGGTACATACATTCATCTTTATATTTGACATGATTATCATGAATTGTACTGTAGATTTTCACATGATTAGCTGTGCAGACCTTTTAAAGTTTTCCTTCTACTTGGATGCACTTAATCTTCACTATATAATGCTCTCTTTCTATTTTTTCATCAACAGTACCTGTCTCCATCCCAAGTGTCGACCCCTGCTACAACTATACCAGTCTGGATGAGCCTTGGAGAGCCACTGACCATTATAACTTGGGCATGTGTGATTCTAATGTGGAGTGGAATGGCTGGTACAGGCTGTTCTACAATGGTCAAAATGCTCAGATGCCAGAATCATGTGTTAATCAGTACACATGTGGCACTAGTGACCCACTGTGGCTCAACGGATCTCACCCACAGCTGAAAGATGGAGTGGTCACTCGTCAGGTCTGTGTCTCCTCATGGAATGGCTGCTGTACTTATGCTTCCCACGCTATAAGAGTCAAAGCCTGTCCAGGAAATTACTATGTTTATGAGTTTGTCAAACCAATATTTTGCGGAGCTTACTGTGTAGGTAAGAAAGCATTTACTCATATGCTTTTCAGTAATTTATTTTGAAATTTTTTTGATGTTGATATAAACTTTTCCTAATACCAGAAGCCTCAAGTCAGTCCATCCCATCAGCGTCTACAACAACAGAGACAATCCCATCCATACAATCCATTACTCCACCAATCATAACCACTGGTAAAGTATTGTCTTGACTCCCATTACACAAGGGTGTAAAAAAAATCATAGCAAACCTTACATAATAGCAGGTATGTACACAGATAAAAGGTAAAATAGTACTTCCGCTGCTGATTTGGCTCAAAGAAAGCACCACATTTACTTAAAGTGCCCCTTTTGTGTTATTTTAAAGGTTTTTAATTTAGTTGTGGTGTCTCTTACAATAGGTTTTCATGCATCCAAGGAAAAAAAAAACACTTTAATTTTCTCATAATTTATATTTCACATCACCTGGTTTCTCAAAGAGTCTGAAAATGGTTTATTTAATGATTCAGTCTCTCTAATCTCCTCCTTTCCGCAAGCCTGCTCTGCTGTGAGTGGTTAGACAGTCCAGTCTGTTGTGATTGGTCTACCACTTGTAGTGCGTCAGAAACGAAATGCCATTTACCATATCTGATTTTCAGCTCTGGATCTTCCTCAGCACTTGATGTCAGTAATACGAAAAGAAACAATGACGTTCCCCGTTACTGAAGCCTTTTTCAATAGCGCAGTGTAACTGCTTCGTCATTGGTTCATTCATAGACAAGTTGTTGAACCAATGACAGCGCGGCATAGCTGCGCGGCCTATGGCAACAAAGCCTGCGAATATTCCCGCCGAAATGGGCGGGGTAGCTATATAAGCAGGCGCTTCGCCATAGGATTTCAGTTCTCTCTCCTTCAGCGACGACTTCATATCGCTCTTCGCTGATTTCCGGCTGAAGCCTTTGCCGCCTGGAAGAAGCTCGCCTGGGAGAAGTTCTCACCACTGTCGAAGAGGATCCCGCTGCGGACTGAGCTGAGACCGCTGAACGAAGACAGCGCCGGCGCCCTCGCACACTGCTGCCTCGCGCGGCGCTCTCGAGCCGTCCGCTTCCCACTTCCGGCCACCTCTCAGCGCGTCTCCTGCCGCCATCCGGCGCCGTTTAAAGAGCATTTCCCGCGGCTTAACACCGCTTCCTAAAAGAGCTTTCCCAGTGGCTCTCGCCGCTCTAAAAGAGCTACAATCGCCGTTTTCACAGCGGCGGCGTTGCCTCAATGCCGCACCACAGCTGTGGCACATGCAAAGCCCCTCGCTCCATGGATCTTCGCTCTCTTGCAGCTGTTCACCGCTCCGCCCTCGTGCCGCCTTCAGCATCTGAGAGCATTCAGCTCATCCCCTGCCGTCTTCTGTCAGGTGAGAACAGAGCTTATTTTTCTACTTTCTCGCTGCCATTTGCTTCAAACGCCGTCTCTCCGAACGCGTCATTTGCCAGGTCCTCCCCCGCAAACCGCGTTCGTTGAGGATACGTGCTCTCACTTGGGAGCATGAGAGCGAGCTCACTCTTAGCTGAATTTGACATGATGACGAGACTCATGATACATTTTCTATCTGAGTGAGTGTATTTCTCCTTATCTCAATGCGCGTCGCTCGCCGGTCCCTCACCCGCGAGCCGTGTTAGTTCAGAAATATGACATGCCTTTCTTCCCTAGCTTGGGTGAGAAACATGTTATATGCTTAATTTAATGGAGCATATTTCTGCTGTTTGCACTGAGTCTTTACGCGTTGCTCGCCGGTTCTGCCCGCGAGTCGCGTTTATTGAGAAATATAACATCACTCTCCCCTCTCTTGGGTGACACCCATGTTATATACATTCAGTTTATATAGCAGATTTTTGCAGAAGTTATCTGAATCTCTCAGCTGAATTTGACATGATGCTCTCCCCTGACTTAGGCGAGACTCATGATACATTTTCTATTTGTGTGAGTGTATTTTTCCTTATCTCAATGCGCGTCGCTCGCCAGTTCCGCCCCGCAAGCCGCGTCGATTGAGAAATATGACGTGACGTTCTCCCCCGACTCGGGCGAGAAACATGTTTTTATACTCTATTAATGGAGCTGATTCTGTTGTTTGCGCTGAGTTTCTCTATGCGTTGCTTGCCAGTGTTATTTCAAATAAACACGACGTTTATTATTTCCGCCACTTTATTCAGCTTCTCGCCTCACCGTCTCCAACACACTGAACCACCCGCGCTGCACATGCGCAAAACAACCTACGGCACACCGTACCGTATTTAACATAATGGAAGCGCCTTATGTTGTAATGAACAGAGTAGGGGAGGAATAACATGTTAACAATCTCCCTTTACTTAAAGAAATAAAAACTTCTTTTTTTTTTTAGTTATAAATAAAAAAACTTGTATAACAAAGTCCAAAATTACCGTAAACAAAACATTTGTTACACACACAATTGGAAGTGTTCAATCTTTTCAAATTTTCCTTTTTAAGCTTAATATCTACAGTCCTAGGCTGAGTGCTTTCCATAGCACCATAGTCCTTCACTGAGTGCTTTCAATAACACCAGAGCAGATGCTCCCTTTTTTGTAAGACAGTCAGCGAGTTGAGTTTTTGTATCAGACCAGAGTATTTTCTTTATCCTTTTGTTCTGTATGAGCTCCTTTATACTGCTGATGTCCAGTCGAAGTCGTTTCTCAGAGACCTGTTTCGTTGACTTAAGTGCATCAAACAGAGAGTGATTGTCCGTAACACAGATCAAGGGAGGAGCATTCATCTCAGCATTTCCAGTGGTGAGCTCAGAAAATAGGGTAGCCAGAAACACAGCATTATCTATTCCATCTGACAGGGCCAAAGTTTCCCCCGCCAGAGTACTCCTCACCACACGTCGAATTCTCTTAGATTGCCAGCTGAGAGGAGAAAATTTCCCTCCTTCTCCCATGAGACCAATCAATGTTCCCCCTTGTGTGCCCCCATCAGGGAGATTTCCAAGGGAAGCGTCACTGAAAACAATAAAGTTCAGAGCATCATTGTTTCCCAAATGCTGAAACTTAAGAGTCACCTCTTCAGATTTAATCTTTCTAATGACCTTATTTGTCTCATGAATAGACTGGACTGTGGCATCTTTTATATTAGACGCTAAGCTGCTTGCATCAAACATAATGTCTGGTCTGGTTTGTTTTGCAACCCATAGTACCTGTCCTATTTTTGACCTAAGCTGCTCTTTTTCAGTCTCATTAAGAGAGGCATCTCTCTGCACTGCACGTGCTGCTTGCAGGCGAATAGGCTGTAGGTTTTCAATGTAAGTATGTTGATGTACATGAACTACACCATTAATAGTGACAAAGTCCATTCCGACATAGCAGAAATTGTCATGTTCTTCACGTCCAACATGGAATGCAGACTTTAGTATGGGTATCACATCTGTTGAAAAGTTTTCTGAGCCTGCCCAAAGAAAATCATCAACATGACATGCGAGTACTCCAGTAACCTTACACTGTTCATCCAACCAATAGAACACTGCCGGATCTACTTGAGACATTCTCCCACCTGTGCTCAGCATGATGTCTTTCACCTTGTTGTACCAATACAGTGATGCATCTGCAAGACCATAAACGCATTTGTTTAGTTTCCATAGAATGCCTTTCTTTTCTGCTTCAGGAGGGGGCCGGATATAGATTTCTCTGGACAACTGCATGCCTTGTAAGAAAGCAGATTTGATGTCCATAGAATGAACTTGCCACTTATTTTGACAGATTACTGCTAACAATAGCCTCAGAGAGTCGGAAGCACATGTTGGGGAGTCTTTCTGTAGCTTGTGAATGTTAAGCTCTTCAAAACCTCTGGCTACAAGTCGTGCTTTGGGGATAATGCCACTGGGAGTTTCTTTGAGGCTACAGACCCATCGGGTAGAAACACACTTTTGACCTGCATCATCAACTTCCTCAAAAACATTGTTTTTGCTCCAATTCATAATTTCATCCTGCTTGGCTGCATCAAAAGAAATGTCTTTTGTAATGAGTATATCATTCTCCCTATCAGTTGATTCAATGTTAAGATTATCAACACATGACATATCCACTGGCTCCTTTTGTCCATCACTGCCGTCAGGTTCAATATATTGCAAATTAAACCAGTGTTTGTATTTTCCGGAGGCTTTACCTGCTCTGCCTAAAACCTTAGCTCTCTGTAGCCCATCACCATCCCGTTTCATAAATGTCACGGTCTGTCCTGCTCTTATCTTCACACCAGCAGAAGAGACAGGGTTATCACTAACATTGTGATCTGTTTCAGTTTGTGTCATAGGATGGAACACTTCTCCTGTATTCACCTCATCATCGCTGATGTTTTCCTGTTCACTGTCTGTGTTTTCTTCACCATCTGAGCTTTCTGCTCCGTTGTTTAAACTGCATTTTTCATTTGCTGTGTCTGTGTTCTGAACAGTTTGCTGTGCAGGTTCCTGATCCTGAGGGTTTATCTTGTAGAGCCTGGACTGATGTACTCTAACAAGAGTCCCCCCATGTCGTACAAACACCACAGCTCCATCTTGACCGATAACTGCTCCTGGTCCCTTCCACTCAGGACAGTCTGCTCTTTTGTAGTATACCTTGTCTCCCGTCACATACATGTCGTCTGTGGGTCTGAGCTGTTTACGTAGTGCTCTTCTTATCCGCTCAGAAGTCTCTGCTTCAGTGAATGCTTTCCTAGAAGCATGTAATGCAGAAATGTGTTCTCCAACTCTTGCACTCATAGTGGTTCCTTCTAGAGCAGGTAGTTTGTCGACTAATACAGAAGGAAGGTTCGGATTCTGTCCAAAAACTAATTGATATGGACTGTGGCCATGAACATTCAACATACTGTTCTTGGCCATGAGGGCCCAGTCAAGAGCAGTTTGCCAGTCACATCCATTTTCTTGTTTGACCTTCTGGATTATCTCAGTAAGCGTTTGATTATGCCTCTCAAGTAGTCCGTTGCTCCATGGACTGTACCCTGCTGTTGTTTTTGTCTCAATATTAAAGTTTTCAGCCATGTCTCTGATCTCTTCATTGTTGAATTCCCCCCCATTGTCACTGTACAGCCTCTGGGGGGCGCCATGGACACTTATCCAAGTGTGAATGAAGGAGTTTACAATTTCAGATGACTTCTTAGTTTTAACAATGTTTCCAGCACTGAAACGTGTAAAGTGGTCGATAATATGAAGATACCACACACCTGGCTCCAGCTCGTGTAGATCTACTGCCACGGTCTCGTTATATTCCGAAGCTAAGGGCAGCCCCACAGCAGGCCTTGGCTTTGTCCTTTTGTACTTCTGGCATATTTCACAGTCAGATACTATTTGTTGTAAAATAGTAAAGCATTCTTTATCATTGTTTCCTGAACTGTGAATGAGTCTCTGTAACCTGTCTGCCGACGCGTGACCAAACTGTTTGTGGAGTTTGAGAAGGACTTTGCGTTTCTCATCTGGAGACATATTTTCTGTCACTGTTAGGACTTTTTCTTCAGTTTGACCTTTTTTAGTTTCTTTGTCTCTGATATTGACACAGTAATGTCCAGAACTAGTAAATTCAAGAGGAATGCATTGTTTGAACATCACTGCACTATCATTTTCCATGTCCAAAACGGTCCCTGCTTTCTTCAGTGATGTTTTACTCAGCAGAAGTGGAATGTCAGCCTTGACAACTTCAGTTTCAATTTGGCATTTTGTCAGTCCTATTTTAGCTGGCAGTTTCAAATTTTTTGTGGAATATAACAAATTCCCATCGCCGAATCGAAATGGTCTGCAACTAGGAGTTTCTGTTTGCATCAACTGGTTTACTTGATCTTGGGAAAGATCATCAATATAGCTTTTCAGCCATTTCTCCCCACACACAGTACGAGTACAAGCAGTGTCAATAATTGCCGATCCCAATGATTCAGTCATAAATATCTCTGCATCTGAGATGGCGGCCTTTGTAAACAAAGTGATGTTACATTCCTCTACCTCTGTAGTTAATCTTACTTGTTCCGTTTTCTTGTGGGGACAGTCTTTAGCCCAATGAAATGTACACTGGCAGATAGCACATTTGGATCTCTTACCGAACTTATCCAGTGGATTAGTCCCCACTAATGGTTGCTTTAATTGTCCGCTTTGGAAAGTTGTGATCCGTTTTCCTCTGCCTTGTTGTCTTTGTTCTGTGAAAAACGCCACGTCCTGGTTCACCTGTATTGCGTTTGATGAGCCTGTCGTTTTCCCTCCGAAAATCCTTTTTAGAGCCGATTTCATGGAGGAAAACGTCAGCTCGGTGCTGGCCGTCAGTGCCAGTTGTCTGCTTTTATCATCGAGACAGGCCGTGTCTAAAAGCTTAAAAGCCAGTACAGCATCAGGAAGCGTCATATTATACCTTTTCATCCGGTTGTATCGCTGTTCAAAGTCAATTATGTAGTCCTCCATGGAAACGGAATTATTCTTTGTTATGCCATCAAAGTATGAATATGCTTCATACGCGCGATCTTTTTCCTCTTTAAGGAACACGCCGTCCAGCTTTGCCATCAACGTTGCCATTCCGTTATCGCAGTCCAAATCTTCCGCAGGTATTTCCATTGCCGTTTCACGTGCTCTCCCTTCAAGCCCCAAAGCGACAGCAAGGGCTTGCTTCTTTTTATCCAGATCTGTAACCCGCGTCCAGATGTTAACTTCATTTTTCCAACACTCGTATGGCCTGGCTTCATCAAACTTCGGCGGAACTTTATAACTCGCTGCCATCCTTCAACCATCCTCTGCTACCATGTTATTTCAAATAAACACGACGTTTATTATTTCCGCCACTTTATTCAGCTTCTCGCCTCACCGTCTCCAACACACTGAACCACCCGCGCTGCACATGCGCAAAACAACCTACGGCACACCGTACCGTATTTAACATAATGGAAGCGCCTTATGTTGTAATGAACAGAGTAGGGGAGGAATAACATGTTAACAGCCAGTTCCGCCCCGCAAGCAGCATTCATTGAGAAATATAACATGTCGCTCTCCCCCTGTCTCGGGTGAGACATATGTTATATATATATTTCAGTTGATACAGTGTATTGCTGCCGAGTTTGCTGAATTTCTCGGCGCGTTGCTTGCCGGTTCTGCCCGGCAAACCGCGTTCTTTGAGAAATATAACAACACTCTCAGGTGAGACCTATGTTATATATATATTCAGTATATCAGTCAATGTAGCATATTTATTCCAGTCTCTCTGCGTGTCGTTTGCCGGCCCTGCCCCTGCAAGCCACGTTCATGAGGATGTATGCGCTCACTGAAAGCGAGCTCAATGCTCACTCATGCTTGGTGGAACTAACATGCTCATTATGCTGGACCTCTGTTCATGTGACTTGCTGGCTCTGCCCTGCAAGCCATGTTCATTGAGGAAGAGCGGTCTCACTTCTGACACCGCTCGGCTGAATATATCTTGATGCTCTCCTCTGACTCAGGTGGGACTCATGATGTATATTTTTTCAAAAAGCATATATCTGTTTGCTGAGTTTCTCAGTATGTAATTTGCCGATTTCACCCCGCAAGCCACGTTCATGAGGATGCGTGAGCATTTCTAAAAACTAGCCGGTGTGCGGGCCCCCTCCCAGCGGCCCGCCACCCGGCGCCATTCAACCCCTTGTCACACGGCCATCCCCGGAGTATCAAGTGGGTTCAAGGGATAATATCTCAAGGCTACTCGCTCCAGTTTGCTCGCAGACCCCTGCGTTTTGGCGGGGTGCTTCCCACTTCAGTAAACACGGACGACACTCACGTCCTCCAAGCCGAAGTGATGTCTCTGTTAGAGAAGGGGCCTATAGAAATAGTCTCCCCCTCAGAGAGCGATTACAGCCATTACTTCCTCATTGCCTAGAGTGAAGGCGGTCTCAGACTCATCTTAGACCTCAGACTCCTGAACCTTTCCCTCATGAGACGGAAGTTCAAGATGTTAACGCTGAAGCAGATCCTCGCACAGGTTTGCCCCGGGGACTGATTCTGCTTGCTGGACCTGAAAGATGAATACTTTCACATCCAGATAGCCACCCATCACAGGCGATTCTTGAGATTCACATTCGAGGGTGTGGTTTACCAATATACAGTCCTTCCATTCGGGCTGTCCCTAGCTCCTCGCACTTTTACCAAACGCATGAACGCGGCGCTTTCCCCACAGTTGGGAATCCGGTTTCTCAATTATCTCGGCTGATGGCTTCCACCTTCCCGGCTCTGCAGCTCGGCCTTCTTCGGATGCGGCCTCTGCAATACTGGTTGAAGTTCCGGGTCCCTCCTCACGCCTGACGGCGTGGCTGCCTGTGTCTCGGGGTCAATCAGGCCTGTTTGACAGCTCTGAAACCCTGGATGAACCCTGTATGGTTCAGTCAAGGTGTACCCCTACAGGCGGTGTCCAGAAGGATGGTGCTCTCAACAGATGCATCCAACACAGGTTGGGGTGCTCTTTGCAAGGGCAGACCGGCCTTCGGCTCGTGGTCTCACGAAGAAAGCCATCTGCACATCAACTGCCTCGATGTTGGCAGTGATTCGAGCCCTTCACGCATTTTAGGCACACCTGACGGGACGCCACGTCTTACGTCCAGTTGGACAGCATGACAGTGGTGTCATACATAAATCACCAGGGCGGTCTTTCGTCCAGCTGCTTATGCACTCTGGCGAAGCGTCTTCTGGAATGGGCATTACCGAGGTTTCAGTCACTCAGAGTGACTCACATACCCGGGAGAAAGAACTTGGGAGCAGATATGCTATCTCGGAGCAATGTCCCCTCAGACGAGTGGATGCTCTACCCCCAGATGGTTCTCACGATCTGGGAGTTCTTCGGGAAGGCAGAGGTAGACCTCTTCGCCTCAGAAGACAACTCTCACTGCCCAATTTATTTCTCGAAGGAGGACGATGCACTGGCTCACGTCTGGCCCAGCACCCTCCTTTACGCTTTTCCCCAGATTGCTCTGATCTCGCAGATCATCAGACGAATCAGGGAAGACAAGCACAGAGTCCTCCTGGTGGCCCTGCTCTAGAGGAGCCAAGTTTGGTCCTCAGAGCTGTTCAGGCTTTCCACGAAAGCTCCGTGGCCGATCCCCCTGAGACGGGACCTCCTCTCTCAGGCGAACAGGACGATTTGGCATCCCCAGCCAGAACTCTAGGCTCTGCACCTCTGGTCCCTCAATGGGAGCCTGCTAACCTCCCCGGGGACAAGCTGAATACCATCTCTCAGGCGAGAGCTCCGTCCATGAGACGCCTCTACGCCCAGAAATGGTCGGTCTTTGTTGGCTGGTGTTCTGCACGCAACATAGACCCAGTGGAGTGTGATGTATCTCCGATACTGTCTTTCCTCCAGGAGCATTTAGAACTGGGTCGCACCCCTTCAACGCTCAAAGTTTACGATGCAGCCATTGCAGCGTTTCACGCTCCTATCGCTGGCCAGTCAGTGGGACGAAACAACCTTGTGGTGCATTTCTTTAGAGGTTCTAGGCGATTGAATCCACCTCGTCCTCTCACCGTTCCCACCTGGGACCTCTCTTTGGTCCTCAGAGCTCTCAAAGGGCCTCCCTTTGAGCCACTGTGTTCAGCTGACCTCAGGCCCCTGACGCTCAAAACCGCTCTGCTACTTGCACTAGCATCGGTTAAGCATGTTGGTGACTTGCAGGCCCTCTCCGTGAGCCCTGCATGCCTTGAGTTCGGGCCCAACGACTCCAAGGTCGTTTTGAAACCTAGGCATGGCTACGTCCCTAAGGTGCTCTCGACTCCATTCAGAGCACAGGTCATTTCCCTCTCAGCGCTTCCTCCCTCGTCGGACGAGCGAGAGCTGGAATTGTTCTGCCCCCTCAGGGCATTAAGGACCTACGTTGAGCGATCACAGCCTTTCCGGCAATCCGATCAGCTCTTTATCTGCTTTGGTGGCCGCACCAAAGGGTCTTCGGTCTCAAAGCAACGTCTTGCGCGTTGGATAGTCGACGCTATTACTCTTTGTTACTCCTCTATGGGCCTCAACTGCCCCATAGGAGTTAGAGTCCACTCCACTAGAGGAATGGCTTCCTCTTGGGCCTGGTCTAGTGGAGTTTCGATTAAAGACATCTGTGAGGCGGCCGGCTGGTCCTCGCCGTCCACTTTTGTCAGATTTTATCATTTGGACATCCCGACCTTACAAGCTCTGGTCCTCTTGGTATGATCCAGCGGCCTCTATCGAGCTCCGCTTCATGCCACTCTGGGAGTTAACTCCCCTTTTGGCAGTGTAATGAGGGTTCGACGGCTCCGGCCTTCTCACTTATCCTCTGGTTCCCTCGCAGTGTCCAAGACAAGTCCAGTCGTTCCCTGCCGTGGCACGGCGCGGTTGAATTCATTCCCCATACGCAGTACGAGTGAAGTATCGAAAGGGAACGTACTCGGTTACTAACGTAACCTCGTTTCCCTGAGATACGGAACGAGTACTGCGTTACATGCCGTGCCACGAGGCTGCGGCTTCGGTAACGGGGAAAAACCTTTCCCCATACGCAGTACTCGTTCCATATCTCAGGGAACCGAGGTTACGTTATTCCATATCAATTCCAGTGTGAGTCCTTTTTGAAATGAATCAAAGTGGATGTGCAGCGCTGAAAATGGGACATGAACAACACAAACCAAACTCTTCCAGTCTCAGCTACAGTGTTTAAAGTCCCTGTAAAGTCATTTTAAAGTATGTGTTCTGAGTTTGTCACACCGCAGAAAAATGTGTTATTAACCACTCAGCCAAATTTGAATGATTAAAAAAATCTGCAAGTAAATGAAATAAGTTCTCGAAAAATCTCGAAAAAATAGGCAGCGCTCTCTGCTCTCAAACCCTGGGGGTATGTCCGCTGTCGGCGCTGAAACCACGCCCACTCGCAAGAGTTGCCGTCTCAACTGACTTGAGTCTAATGAGTCAAATACTGATGCATATAAAAATAATCATTTAGAGGGTTGCAAATTTTAGTAGAGTTACTGTGGACTACCTACTAATTATAACATAAGCAAACTCGCCAACTTACACTCATTGGTGGGCACGTACTGCCGACTGTTGTCGAGTCGACAAATTTCGGCGCCGCGAGACGGGAGGATGAAGGCCGGGAATATTGTATATTGTAACCAGTGTTGGGGAGTAGTTAACTACATGTAGCGGCGCTACTAGTTTAACTACATTTTTCAGTAGCTTGTATGTAGTTCAGCTACTTTTAAAACAGAGTAGCTTTTCCAGTAGTTAACTACATTTTCCAGCAAGTAGCGTTGTAGCGCGACCAAAAGTTACAAGCTACATTCCGTTTTGTGTTGCGTTCTGACGAGCTCATTCATGAAGCAGCACAGCGTCTTCAGATCACGAACTAAAATCGTGCATTACTGCCATCTATTGTTATATAACGCATCTTGCGGCTTTATAAGTTCGTCAGCAGTTCATCGAGAAGAGATCGCCTGATGATTATGTAAAGGACAGGAGTGGGTTCACACTGCACGAATCGATTAGTAAAGGTTATAAACATGATTAAAACGCTGTCTGTGACGGAGACTTCAAGCACATACAGGTGAATAATAGCCTTTTTAAATGGATTATTCTGCTTTATTGCAGTCTATATCAAATGTATGCAAACTATTTTATTACAGTGGTGACCCGCCATAGTATAATCTGTCCCGCCAGTTTTATAATGAACATAAGATCACTAACGCAGTGTTTTGAGTCATTGCATTGGCAAAGCATCCGTCAACTGAATAGAAAACAACAACATAGCTTAGTGCGCTGATCTAATAAAATCGGATGCTCGGGTATAAGAATGTTTACGCGAGATGCGCATGATTCGCGTAGAGACATTTAAGATGTTATTTAATTTTACAAATAATTGGAATAGAATTTCAAAAATATTGATACAAAATTCTAATATTTTTCCAGTCTGCATTTATGCGTATTTTTATTATTGCACATTTTTGTCCCGTGTTATGGTTATGGTACCAATTTTGAGCGTGAATCCTGCATTTCTGTGTAGGCTATTAATCACTTCTGAAACTGCAGAGTGCAATTGGTCGTCATTCCTCTCGCATGAAAAACAAAATTTATAATACATTCAGAATTTTAATATATATAAAGCGTGCAAAGAGAGTCAGTGTGAGATATAGGAGTATTGACATTTGAGTAGCCTATATACATTTGAGTATTGTATTTTTTTATATAGTTTACAAAATAAAACACTATGCTTTGAAATCATAATTGTAGTGCATTGCTTTGTTTAAACCCCAAACATCTTACTTAAACATTCTTCATTAACAGTTATCCAGTTATTTGTAATATGCTATGTCATTTAAAAAAAAAGTAGTTTCAATGTAGCTAGCTACTTTTTGATAGTAACTTGTAGTGTAGCTAACTACTTTTTCATAAGGGTAGCTTGACTGTAGTTTAACTACTTTAATTCATGAGTAGCTTGTAGCTTGTCAAACTACAGTTTCAGAGTAGCTTCCCCAACACTGATTATAACAACCATGTAATATGCATTTGCGTGACGTAGGCATTAGTAGCTAAATGTGCAAAGGGCTGTATAACTGTAATGACACTCGAGATTGAGCGAGTGAACCGCTGTAGAGTAAGAGGCGGCGCCTCGCTCGGTGCGTCATCGACAGTTATATAGTGTTAGGGGAGGGGCTATGCTCGAGCGTCCAAGTGTGTCATCAGACCCCCGTTTTAGCTCCGCCCAAAAAATCCTGAGCAGAGACTTGGTGAAAAACTGTTTAACTTCACAATTAAGCATTACACAGTCTTTGTAATGTGTTTCAGCAATACATTTGTAACATTTATAAAGTGTTTAGAAAGAATTCTCAGAATTGATTTTACAGGGACTTTAAGGTCAGGGTAAAGTAGACATTCACAGGCTGCCAGTGAAGACCACAGGTTGGCATTATGCAAATTTGTTACATTGTTTTGTAGGTATGTAACAGGAAGTGTGACTGGAATTGCTGACAACTTGTTTTGACAGTTCAGAATTGATTCTTTCTTTTAGGAGACAACTTTATTTGTTGTACACTTTGATCTTTAAAACTTTGCAGACCTTTTACATTCACATAAAGCTATATTATACACTGCATGAAAGATAATATTTGAAAAAGTATAATAGGGGCATTTTAAAACAAAAATAACAGGGAGCTTAAGTAAAGAGAGCTCTAGAGATTACAATTTCATATGACAACTACTACAACTGTACAAATAAGTATGTAACATCATTCATCAATGTATTTTTCTAAAGATTCCATAACAACAGCTCCCCCTGTTGACCCCTGCTACAACTACTATGTCCTGGATGATCCATGGAGAGCCACCAACAATCAACATTCCTCTCAGTTAATGTGTGACACTGGGGTCAGCTGGAACGGCTGGTATCGTCTCTTCATTCAGGGTCAGAGCGTTCAGATGCCAGACACATGTGTTGATCAGTATAGTTGTGGCACTCATGTTCCACTGTGGCTGAACGGAGGACATCCAACAGTCGAGGATGGAGTGGTCACTCGAGATGTCTGCGGTCACTGGAGCAATAACTGCTGCCTTTTCCAATCCAATCCCATTAAAGTCAAAGCCTGTCCAGGAAATTATTATGTCTATGAGTTTGTGAGCCCAACTGGTTGCAAAATGGCATACTGTGCAGGTAAATATAATCACATATGCCCTTTGTGTATGTGTGTAAAAAATGTTTTTTTTTTTTTTTTTTTTTATATTACTTTTTTTTCCAGATGCAAGAAAAAAATTAGAACACTAGAAAAAAAAAAAATGTTATCTTGAGAGACCAAGAGCAATAATCAGTCATGAAGTCTAAGAATATTTATCTATGGCTTTGATAATGTACAGTAACAGTGTAACAGCCAACAATATTCAGTGTACAATATCAAGTTAATTAGATTTGTAAACAAGACAGAATATTTCATCTATCTGTGCTTCTCTTAGCTATGAGAGATCCTTGTTCTGAGCTCCACTGCTCTGAGAATGAAAGATGTGGGATGAAAAACGGTGTTTACGGCTGTTTATGTAAAATACCACAACCACATTCTGACTCTTTTGGTTGGTATAATTCCACAATTGTACTTTTTTTTTTTTTTGGTTCATTTTGTTTTTCAGTCATTAATTATCTTTTCTCTCTCTCTCTCTCTCTCTCTCTCTCTCTCAGAAACCTGTGAAAGCAGCTCTGGCTCCATGTCTGTGTCTCGCTGTCAGCTCTTTGAGGCTGGTTTTCCAGCTGATGTCTTACACCTCAATGATCCCAGCTGCAAAGGAACGGTCCGGAATGGCAGAGTGGAATTCCATTATGATAATGATGAACACATCTGTGGTACAAATCTTATGGTAGGTTTAACTATGTATATCTATTCAGATACATCATCCACAGATTTGTAGAACCTGGTAGAACCAGCAGAAATTGATTTGACCAATTTGACCACTTGGGGAGACTTTGAGAAGTCTGTATGGAGGTCTGTAAGGGCACTGAAGAATCAGTCTGTAACAACCAAAGGAAGGACCCAAACAGACCTCACTAAAGACTTCTCAAAGTCTCAGAGAGATTCAGCAGGGAAGGAAACACAACACTATGCCACAAAAGAGACTTGAACTTTTGCCCGCATTCTTCACCATTATTGTCACCCTCTGTTATTTCACTTAAACTATGACATTTATATATATATTTTAATACCATGAATTCAATTTAGGCTAAATTACAAAATGTTATATGTGTTGTCCACAGGCTAACGGCATCCACTTCATCTATGATAACTTTATTCTGGGGACACCGAGGTCAGAGAAAATCCTGAAGCTTTCTTTCAGCTGTGTTTATCCTCAAACACAAATGCTTTCCATGAATGTGGAAATCAACCCACTGGAGAGGTGAGAGTCAAATACAAATTCTGACTTCAGGCAAAGTTTGGAGCATGAAATTGTCCAAAATGTCTTGGTATGCTGAAGCATTAAGAGTTCCTTTCACTGGAACTAAGGGTTCAAGCCCAACCCCTGAAAAACAACCCCACACCATAATCTCCCTCCACCAAATTTTACACTTGGCACAATGCAGTCAGGCAAGTACCATTCTCCTGGCAACCGCCAAACCCAGACTCGTCCATCAGATTGCCAGACAGAGAAGCATGATTTGTCACTCCAGAGAACACGTCTCCACTGCTCTAGAGTCCAGTGGCGGCGCGCTTTATACCACTGCATCCGACGCTTTGCATTGCACTTGGTGATGTAAGGCTTGGATGCAGCTGCTCGCCCATGGAAACCCATTCCATGAAGCTCTCTATGCACTGTGCTTGAGCTAATATGAAAGCCACATGAAATTTGGAGGTCTGTAGCTATTGACTCTGCAGAAAGTTGGGGATTTCTGTACACTGTGAGCTCAAGCATGCGCTGACTCCGCTCTGTGATAGATGAGCTGCTGTTGTTCCCAATTGCTTCCACTTTGTTATGATAATGCTAACAGTTGACGGTGGAATATTTAGTAGTGAGGAAATTTCACGAATGGACAGGTGGCAACCTATGCCAAGCTTGAATTCACTGAGCTCCTGAGAGCGACCCATTCTTTCACAAATGTTTGTAGAAGCAGTCTGTATGCCTAGATGCTTGATTTTATACATCTGTGGCCATGGAAGTGATTGTAACACTTGAATTCAACGATTTGGAGGGGTGTCCCAATACTTTTGGCAATACAGTGTATATGGTATTCTGTATTCTCTTAAAACAGAATTTTTCAAAATTTTCCCTTTTTCATCAGCATTGTGCACAAGACTCTTCCCGCTGGTGAAGGCAGATATCGTGTCCGGATGATTCCATATCAGGATGATGAGTTTACCCGGCCCTTCACTGGTGCAGTGGATGCAGAGCTCGACCAGGAGATGCATGTGGAAGTTCGTGTTGAGGGGGTCGACAGCCGCCAGTTTGCCCTGGTGATGGACACGTGTTGGGCTACACCTGTGAATGATCCTGATTACCGCCTCCGCTGGGATCTCATCGTTTCAGAGTAAAGCAGTGCTTTTTTAGGATTGCCTGAGGAACTTATCTCTCAGTGTTTCAGGACAAAAGCTTAGGATTTCATTTTTGTACAATGGAAACAAAGAAAATAATTTGATTAGTTCATCGTCATTATTGATATTGTCAGGTGTCCCAATCCAAATGATGACACACTGAAGCTGCTGCAGAACGGCGTCTCGACATCCAGCCGTTTCTCTTTTGGGATGTATATCTTCACTGCAAACTCCACTAAGCTTTACCTGCACTGTGCTGTTCACCTTTGCCCTCTGTCAAGCAATCGCTGCTTAACGGTGAGATTACAAACCTCTCATAATGATGTTTTATGAGTAATTGATAAAAAATGTAATTGATCACTTTAAATATATGAAAATCACTGTTACATTCTATTTTACAACTTTGATCAAATGCTTCAGCGTCAGTATGCAAGGCTGCTAACAGTGATATTTAACAGGGATTCACACAGCTGATTTTGCTCTTTTCTCTATCAGGACTGTGACTCTGGACACCAGCGGAGAGAGGGCAGGTCTCTGGACTTCCATGACAGTGCTTCCATATCCATGGGTCCTCTGATGTTGTCTGAAGGGAACACAGGTGAACATTTAATTTATTTTAATCATTTGTAAATAAAGGTTGTTGATGATTTCTGTCATGAATACATTATATTTCACTGCATTGCATTATATTCTCTGTTCACAGATAAATGGGTCCCAGATAAAGTGAAGGTATCTGAGGCTTCTTGTCTGTGTGGTTCTCTGATGGTGTTTCTTGTTCCTCTGAGTGTCCTGACACACTTTTAGTTTATTTCCACAACATTTTACATGCATATTGTCTAGACTCATTTCAATTCATGTGGAATCTGATGCAACACTAACATAACATAACTACTATTTTATACAGAATAATAAATGAATTATTATTTAATCATTTATGTTTTTACATAGTACATTCATTCTGTAATACCTGATGGGTTGTGCGACAACAACGACCATCAGATTCACGTTTAACTAAAGGAAAACACGATTAGTTAAAACTAACTAATAAGACTTGCTTTTCTTAAAAATTATGTTGTAATATTTTATTCAGGCATTTATTATATAAGGCATGAAATAGGTCTGAATGATCCAAAATGAGGAAAAAAAAAAAAAATAATTTTATAGTTGAACTTTTGTTATCATTTTATTTCAGTAAAAGTACAAGAATGATTAATGATCATCTTTTTACTGCTATCTTTGTAATTGTTTTACTTATTTTCCATCGTGATGCTATGATAATATGCTTGAGTCTTGCTATTTTACTTTTAATTCTAAAGGCTTTGAAGAATGTTGCAGTTTGTTTAGTGAATAATTAGAGCAGGGGTCTCAAACTCAAATTGGCGGGGGGCCATTTCTGTGATTGACACCTCATAGGAGGGCCATATTAACATTCAAGCGCAAGAAAGCGCAACATTTCAGAAAATTTACTTTCCTTTGAATTATTTCTCATTTACTTTCATTAGGCCTACTAAAATGTTTTTATACCTATACTATAAATATTTTATTTACCATACTAAATGTAAACAGCAGTGTCTCTCTCATTGTTACAGAGTGTAATATAATTATATAATACTATTACTAATATAATACTACTAATATAGCCTACTAATATAATACTATTAATTGCAATAGTCTGGTGCAACTTCTCACATCCAACAAGGTGCATGGAATAAAAAAAAAAAGTGTAATTTAGGAACAAAACCAGCAAAACTTGTGGCGTGGAGGGGTCAGAAATAAACAAAAAAACTGGAGCTATATATATCAACTTTATTTTGCCAAAAAATAAAAAGCTCTCATTGTTACATACATTATTAGTTTTTAACATTTAGTGGAAGTATTTTCCCTTACTTTATGTTAGCTTAAATAACATTAAAATCTTGCACTAAACAACACTGTACTGAACAAATACAATCCCTGAATACATTTGTACACTCTTCTGTTTCTTGACAGACACTTAGCAGCGCTTGCGCTCACACAGCTGAGACACATTTGTCCAAGATGCCGTTTGAACATCTGTAACTTTTAATGGTTGCATTGGACGCGTTTCGGTGGTTTAAATCGACGCTCGTGACTTAAAGTCGAGTGCTTTTACTGTGATTTAGGCAAGCGCGCTCATAATAGAAGCGACGCGGTTGAGAGCACGGCTCATGGTTGCATAGCAACGACAGACGCCACTGGAGCGAAAGCCCATTGGAAAGGAGAATGCGGTGCGGCCGCTTATGTGACGCGATATGTGAATGCCCCCATAGAACGGCGATTTTGCATATCAGTCAGGTAGCAACTAGGGAATAATAATAATTTAGCGGGCTGGATTATGTTTTATTTTTGAGATTAGTTGGGGGCTGTAAATGGCCCGCAGGCCGGCAGTTTGAGACCACTGCCATAAGTGATAACAAAATAAAACAAAAGTTTCAGAATAACTCGCGGGCCGCACTAACACTAAACTTTGATGTCAGGTGGGGGGCCACAAAATATCATCCCGCGGGCCACTTGAGGCCGCGAGATTGAGACCCCTGAATTAGAGAATCTTTATCCTCATCAGTGTGTCTCCATAACATCTTTATACAAGAGGTTTGAGCTTCACTGAGAGCCAACAGATACAATCAGCTCCTAATAACTCTTTGTGTCTGAGTCTTCCATTTGATACCCAGGTACCTGCTTTTCTGTGCTGGATCGCTCAACCCGAACAGATCTTTTTGAATTGTATTATTAAGTTGAATTATTAGATTCTAACAGGTTTCCTGCTGTACATTCACAGAGAAGTGTCTGTTTGTCTCTATGGATGGTTAGATTATCTCATCACAAGAATCTTGATCAACTGCATTTGCAACAATTACTGGGAAAACCCACTGACAACTGCACTTTGGTGACTTGAAAAGAATCTTATCTGGAATCCATTCTGGTGGTTTCCTAAAAGCTGTGAAATGTTTTGACTGCACAAACTAGGAAATACACAGTACTTCTCTTGAGACGCTCATAATACTGTATACTGTAGATCAGAGGATGAAAGTGATGTTGTTTTTTGTTTTTTATTTGTTTAGTTGTTTTGTATTTTCTTCTTCATATCGGTGCCAGATGTACTGTGTGTAAATTAAAACATTAACATAACTATGCCCAATACAATAAATAAACAACAATAACTAATATATATATATATATTTTTTTTTTTTTGCATTTATTAAATATTATTTTAAATATACATGCTTCTTCATATAATAACGTTAATTTATTCAGCTTGTTGATGATTTTCAGTTCATGTTCACATAATGCATTAACCTCTCCCTGTTTTGACAAGGGAGAATGTAAAAGACATATTACAGTTTTTCTAGATTGCTAACAGAGGCCAGTTACCCTGATCTCAAGAGGCGCCTGCCTCCCATGACAGTGACCCAGGTTCTAGGCCCGCACAAAGCGGGGCAAATAGGACGTGACCCGGATGGGATCATAAGCCCTCTTGGGATCTTTACAGATCATAAGCCCTGGTGCCCTGGATATGCTTTGACATGCCCTGACATTTGTGCTTTTTTAATTTGCTTAAAAACATATTAAGCTATATTAAGCGTTTTCTTTATAACAGCATTAAGTCACGTTAAGCATTATACATTAAGTGTTTCCTTTATAATGGTTTTCTATATGGGAGGAAATGCTTAACGTGTAATTAAATGTTTTGCATTCATATTCTGGGCATCTGCTTACATTACTCCAGTCTTCAGTGTCACATGATCCTTCAGAAATCATTCTAATATTCTGATTTATTATCAATGTTGGAAACTGCTGTGCTGCTTAATATTTTTTATAACCTGTGATACTTTTTTTTCAGGATTCTTTGATGAATAAATGAAATAATGGCTGATGAAAATTCAGCTTTGCTTTGGACACTTTACAATAAGGTGTCTTTTCAAACAGATTACATAAACAGAATATTTGTTTTTGATTTGACTAACATTATTTAAAACCTGACATTTAAATGTCTCATGTTTGTGTGACAAGTAGGCCTATGAAGTTACAGTTAATTTAGTCAGAATGGACTTCTTTGAAAGAGAGATGGCAGATTGTGCATCATGTTTTTTTCTTTGTTTTGCAAAAATCACACCATTTTGTTTTTACTGTGAGTGTACACAAATGAAGATTTGAATGATGTAGAACTCTTGTCTGTATGACCAAAATCGACAGAGTCTCTTTCGCACTGGTAAGAAAAAAAGTGAGGTGGTCGTGCCGGCGTGACCATCGACCCCAAGGGGTTAATTGCAAATCATTAAGATTTCAATCAAGTCAATCAGAGAACGCCTAGGGTTCTTATAGAAACAGAGGCTTAAAATCTCCACCCTCTCTGCATTTGATGTACAGGCTCAGTCACACTCAATAATGCAGGTTTGATTGGAAATATAATATTTGTATTGTTATTAGTCATATGTTGGATATCAGTGGGCCCCCTAGATTGCAACAATGCTAATGACTGGACATGATAAATAATTTGCTGAATAGGACTTATTTTGAGCCTGCAGGTGGAATTTGAATTCTACATCTGTAGTCAGAAATTGTCAATTGATGTGTGACTCTAGTCATGCACAAGCCGTTGTCCAAACCGGTCCAAATATGTCATGGATTTTTTAAATAACATAAATCTCTCATGGGTTTTCTACTACATATTTCAGTAAGAGACATCATTTACGTTATATTAAGCCATACAAGTCTTAACACCAGGGGTTCCCTTTAAGAGTAGGAGTCATATGCAAATCATATAGCAAATCATAGTTAGGATCTGTTAACAAAATTACCAGAGTTTAACAGAGTATTATGAGCGGCAAGTTATGAGCAAGGTGGTTTTGGAGTTGTAAAGTCAGGGGTGTCCAATCCTGCTCCTGGAGGACCACTGTCCTGCAAAGTTTAGCTCCAACCACAATTAAACACACCTGAACCAGCCAATCAAGGTCTTAGGCATACTAGAAACTTCCAGACAGGTGTGTTGAGGTAAGTTGGAGCTAAACTCTGCAGGACAGTGGCCCTCCAGGGCCGGATTTGGACACCCCTTAAGTTAAGTGTTTGACCAACTGCTACAAGTTCACTTTTGTGCCAGTGGGAGGACCAACAGCATATTAAACTGGTGGTCATGATGTTTTGCCCTGTGTTTATTATATTATAATGACAAGGAATGGCCTTTAATCGCATGATGATTTCACATTATTTTAGAAGGGAAAAGAAAACTGAAAGAGTATGAAAGGAAAAATAATAAAACTAGTGAGAAAGAACTTCTTTATCTTCTGTTTGTGCAAGAAAAATTAACATGCCCAGTATTTAACAAACTAAAATGATCAACCTGATATTGCAATATCTTGAATATATAGCCAAATCCATCTAAGGCCATAAGATTATTTAAAGGTGACCTATTATGCCCCATTTCACAAGATGTAAAATAAGTCTCTGATGTCCCCAGAGTGTGTATGTGAAGTTTTAGCTCAAAATACCTCACAGATAATTTTTTATAGCATGTTAAAGTTGCCACTTTTAGTGGTTGAGCAAAAACGAGCCGTTTTAGTGTGGTCCCTTTAAATGCAAATGAGCTGCTGCGCTTAGTCTAAGAGGGCGGAGCTTCAAGAGCTCGTTCTCCCCTGTCAGGATTCAGTCAGGACGCACTATAATGTCAGAAACTGCGAATACATGCTGCATGGAGATAGAACAGGTATAGTTTAGTTCAATTACGGTTATAACTTACATTGTCTTCCTTTTTTTTTTAATCCACTATAACTAACAAGCCTGTTGTACCGTCCAAATGATGGCAAAAACTATACAGATGGGTTGTATGACGTTTATTGTACTTCACACAAAAGATGAAGCATCCGTTTTCACTCTAGAAAATCACTGTAAGAGCTTAATAAAACACAGTGCAAGTGTGCATTCAAATATTATCCATAAACTCTCTCTTTTCCCTTGTATTATCATCACCAACAAACATAGCGAAGAACACAGAAACATTCGTTACAGCTAACAGTAAATGAATATATAAATGCCTTTCGGGTGGTGCTTAATAAACTGGTAAACTTTATACCCGTAAATAAACTCAGATGAACTGTAATAAAGTGCCCTTACCTTCATTACTGCCGTATCCAGTATCACTCTGGAGAATGTAAGCTGGATGACGAACAGTTTTTAACTTGTATATCCTCCTTGAGTAGCACATTTTTAGCACAGTCTCTGTTTTGTATTGTTCCTTTGTATTGATATTCGTTCACAAAGCAGTCCGGTGTGAAATGATTCGCGCAGACATAAACGAATTTCGACAGAACTGAGGGAGAATTTTCTGGAAAACCAAGTTAATCCACCTCGTTTTCAGCAGCTCAGATTTAGGGAGTAAATGAAGAGAGCTATGTGGATTAATCCATCCAGCTACAGAACACCTAAAACGCTTGGGAGACATTCTCGTCAGTGCAGCAATGGCGGACTCGCTGTGAACTCAATCAGGGCGGTTCTATGTTCAAATGTCAGTGTCTGTCAACATTCGTGGGTGGGGCCTTTTGTGACCTCACACTGCCAGGGATCTGGAAACGGCTTGTTCTCAGACACTGCTTATGATTTATGGGGATTAAAAAAAAAAAGGAGTGGGTGAATTTTTATCACTATAGGGTGGTTGTGTACACACACTGCCAACACACATATTTATGTCCAAACACCATGCAAAAGTGAATTTTGCATAATAGGTCCCCTTTAAATTTGATTTAATTTACATATCTGCAACCCAGTGACAATAGGGTACATTTTTCTTACCCTTGAAAAAAAAAAAAACAAGTGCAAGTGTTGGTGTAGCAGTTATGTATTTAGACAATTATTTTGCGATTCCACTTGCCATGACCATATTTGGGGTTTCCTGCCGCCATGCTGACTTGGGGGGGTTGGTGAGTCTGCATGAGACGTCACAGTGGTAGGTCGCACAAAGTTTTTGCGGTGATTCAGTTAAGGCCATGTTTCATGTAACAGCTGAATTCACATGATATATTTGTATGATAATTCAAAACCCCTCTGTGATGTACATTCAGATGTTTCGTTAATTATTTTTCTTTAAGTTACTTTTAATATCTGTAATTTTCTCTCTTTCACAGCGTCGTGCATTGCTGCCGCATGCTGTTTATATGCTGCACAAGTCCTCATATATTGCCATTTGTGTTATACGGGTACATGCTTTATTGCTATATGTTCTTAAAATGCGTTTTGTAAAAAGTATATTGCCCCAGTCTGCATGAGACGTCACAGCGCGTCGTGCATTGCTGCCGCACGCTGTTTATATGCTGCACAAGTCCTCATATATTGCCATTTAATAATAATAATAATAATAATATATTTTATTTAGAAGCGCCTTTCTGAACACTCAAGGTCACTTTACATAACAAATAAACAACACACATAAACATTACATAAACATTAAACAATTGGACGATGAGTGCAATCACTAAGAGTAAGCCAATATGAACAGATGAGTTTTAAGTCTGGATTTAAACAGAGGAAGAGAATCAGTATTACGAATGTCAGGTGGAAGTGCATTCCAGAGTAGGGGAGCAGAGCGACTGAAGGCTCTGCTCCCCATAGTGCTGAGACGAGCAGTGGGCACAGTGAGGTGAATGGAAGAAGAAGATCGAAGTGAACGGGAAGGAGTGGCAATGTCAAGCAAACCAGATATATACGGTGGGGCAAGGCGATGGATGGCCTTGAAGACATAAAGGAGAATTTTGAAATTAATTCCAAATTTGACCGGGAGCCAGTGAAGTTGTTGAAGAACAGGAGTAATGTGGTGAAAAGTGGGGATTTTACTGATAATGCGGGCAGCAGAGTTCTGGACCAGTTGGAGCTTATAGATAGATTTACGAGGGAGACCAAAAAGAAGAGAATTACAGTAATCAATACGGGAGGTGACGAGGCTGTGTACAAGAATCGAGGTGGATTGAACAGTGAGTGAAGGACGAAGACGGTTAATGTTGCGTAGATGAAAATATGCAGAGCGGGTTACATTATTAATGTGAGATTGGAAAGATAAGGAACCGTCCAGTATGACCCCTAAACTTTTGACCTGAGGTGAGGGGTGAACTACAGAGCTGCCAATTGATAAAGAAAAACTTTGGATAATGTGTTTTTTGTGCCAATGAGAAGAACTTCAGTTTTGCCACTGTTTACTTGTAAGTAGTTAGATGTAAACCAAGGTATTATTTCTGAAATACGTTATATAAGTTTGTAAGAGCGGTGGGTGGAAGTGTAGAATTAGGTTTACTAGATAGATACAACTGGGTGTCATCTGCAAAGCAATGAAAGTGAATATTACATTTTCGAAAGATATTGCCAATGGGGAGAAGATAAATGATGAAAAGAAGAGGACCCAATACAGATCCCTGAGGAACACCAGTACAAACCAGGGAGGACTGTGATTGAAAGGATTTTAATTGAATAAACTGAGTGCGGCCTGAGAGATATGAACGGAACCAATGAAGAGGGGTGTGAGTGATACCGATGGAAGAAAGTCTGTTGAGAAGAATGGAGTGAGAGATAGTGTCAAAGGCAGCACTAAGATCAAGGAGTATAAGAATAGAGAGTAAACCAGAGTCGGCTGCGATGAGAAGATCATTAGTTATTTTAATAAGAGCAGTTTCAATGCTGTGGCAAGAGCGAAAGCCAGACTGGAATTGTTCATAAAGATAGTTCTGGGATAGATGGGCATGGAGTTGTTCTGCAACAGTTTTTTCAAGAATTTTTTAAATAAAGGGAAGATTGGAAATGGGGCGTAAGTTATTGTAATTGTTAGGGTGTAAGCCAGGTTTTTTAAGAATAGGAGTGATTACTGCAGTTTTGAACAAAGAAGGAACAATTCCAGTAGAAAGTGAGGAGTGAATGATAGCAGTTATAAGGGGGAGCAGAGAGGAAAGACAGGATTTAACCAACGATGTAGGGAGAGGGTCGAGTTAACATGTAGATGACTTAGATCTGCAAATGATATCAGAAACTGAAGAAGCATCAGGAATTTTAAAGCTAGAAAAAGGCTGACAGAGTGGAAAGTATTCAGAAGAAGGAGATGAAGAACGTATATTTAAGCTCTGGTGAATATTGTGAATTTTCTCTTCGAAAAAGAGCAGCAGAGAATTACATGTGTCAGTGGAATACATATGAGAAGGTAGAGAGTCAGTTGGTTGGAGAATTTTGTTAAATAGTGAAAACAAAGTCTTTGAGTTACCATAATTTGAACATATTAGACAGGAGGTGTGTTATACAGAATAAAGTGAGGACCTGATGGCAAGATTTTTCGCAGTCTGTCTTTGATTACGACACAACGCAGAAAACACACCGCTACAACTGGTGCCGTGATCGTTGCTTCACTCGTCGTGGGACCGGACATGTTACACGCGAGTGGAGGAGTTGTCGGGGTGATAGGCCAACGAGTTCACTGCTTCAACATGACTAAGTGGATGAGAGGTTCGCTATTTGTGTATAGCAAACATGAACTGAAAAATCCTTGGTTCAGTAGACTGTTGAGCAGTTAAAAAACAAAACAATCTGAATGAACTGAAATATTTTGATAATTGGACTTAATTACACTGAAGATTTTTATTTTACTCCTTCAAAAAAATAAAATAAAAAAAAGGGGATTGAAAGTTTTTTTATATATATATAAATCAGAATATGGAGGGTTTAAATGGACAGATGAATATAGGAAGAGGAAGAGGTGTACTGAGGTTCATCGAAGCACATCAGGCAGTTGGGGCTAATAAAATTAGTCCGCTTTCATCAACCCCAATTCACACAAGACATGTTAATGTGCCGACATCTACTGTGTCTCAGTCTTGTGCTGTTTCTGATGATTCTGTGCAATTCTCTGATTTAAATGCTGTGCCAGTGAACCTTGTTAATGATATAGTGAAACAGATAGGCAGCAGCATTGGCCAGAACATTATTGCATGTCTTGAGTCTAGCATTTTTGGCCAAAACAAGCATATTGATTCAACTGTCAATATGAATGACTTGTCAAAAGTCAGCTTAATTGTTAAGCAAGATGTTTATGAGCCCCCGTACTTCAGAGGTGATGAAGAAGAGAAAATTTGTGTTGACGAGTGGGTAGAGAAAATAAAAGTATACTTGAGAAAGCATGAAGTACCCTTGAAAGATCAAGCCGACGAAGTTCTGACAAAGCTGAAGGGCAAAGCACGTGATGTAGTAAAAGTTGGACTGAGAAGTAACCCATTGATTGACCTCAGTGATGGTCCAAATCCAATTTTTGACCTGCTCAAGCAACATTGCAGTGATACTGTGTATTCGTGCATGCCTTTGGCAGATTTTTATGCCACATTGCCTTTGAAAAATGAGAAACCGTTTGATTACTGGATCAGTCTGCACAATGCTATTGATATCGCTGGGGATGAACTAAAAAGACAGGGAAAAACTCTTGATGACCCTTTACGAGAAGTCACTGTGATGTTCGTTCGGATCTGCCCAGATCCAGAGCTGGCTCTAATATTCAAGTGTAAGCCACTGGATGAATGGACCGCAGCTGATGTGCAGATTAGACTGGTTGAGTATCAGAGGGAGAATAAGCTCCTACAACGCAAGTCTAATGTACATGTGAGTGGCATTGCGTATCATGTTCAGTCAACAGACGTTTCGTGTGCTCATGGCCGTGGTGTGGAGAAGAATACAGCAGTGGCGCCATCTCAGGATACTGAACACTGTACTCAGGATCAGTCTTTGAGTCGCATGATCAGTCTTTTGGAACGAGTTTTGGACCAGGGTTCTTGTCAGCATGTGACGAGAGTGAACAGACCTCAACATAAAGTAAGGAGTGGAGTAACCAAACAAAACGTAGCATGTGAAGTATGCGGAGATGCAAGTCATGACACTTTTTCACACTGCTGAATAAACTGTTTGTGCTTTAACTGTCATACCTCTGGCCACAGAGCTTCTGCTTGTTCTGCTGGGACTGCCCCCAAACCACAAGTTCAACAGAGCAACCCTGACTCAGTTGGGAAACTAGATGGCCCACATGAGGAGGGGACTAGTGGAGGGGCCATGCGTTATGTCCCCGAGTAATGAAGATATTGATTTGGAGTCTGTTTACTCTGAGTTTTGCAATAGTGTTGATGACAAGACAAAAGTGATTTTTTAAAATGTGCAGAGGCTTAACACAAATGATGACCTGTTCTTTACTGATGTTTGGATACACGATGTTGTTTCACTGTGAGGCTTGCTTGACAGTGGGTCTATGGCCTGCACTATGAATACGCAAGCCCTGTCCAAACTCATAGAATCAAAAGTACTCACCTCTGACGGTTGTCACCGTCACACTATGAGAAGCTGCGAGAGGCCTTAGATGACATGGAGGAGCGTGACATAATCAGGAAGTCAGTGAGTGATTATGCATCACCTCTGGTGTTAGTCTGGAAAAGAAATGGTGACCTGAGGCTGTGCACAGACTTCGGCAGGCTGAATGCGCGCACCGTCAAAGATGCACATCCTCTTCCGCATCAAGCGGACACGCTTGCGGCTCTAGGTGGTAACGCATTTTTTTCCACAATGGACCTAACATCAGGCTATTATAACGTGGAAGTACACGAGGACGACAGGAGATTCACAGCTTTTACTACTCCATTCGGCCTATATGAATATAATAGGCTTCCACAGGGCCTATGTAATAGCCCTGCAACATTCATGAGGATGATGATGAATATATTTGGCGATCAGAACTTCATGAGCATGCTGTGTTATCTCGATGACATCCTCGTTTTCGCTCGTGATGAACAGCTTGCTTTGGAATGATTAGAGATGGTATTCCAGAGACTTAAGGCTCACAATTTGAAACTGTCTCAAAAGAAGTGTCATTTTATGAAATCTTCCGTTAAGTTGTGACGGCGTGGCTACAGATCCTGAAAAGGTCACAGCTATTGTTGACATCACAGAACAGGATCTTATGGAAGATGGCTCTGATATTCCATCACAGACGAAAATAAGGTCGGATGGTGGTTTTTGGGGATGGTGGTTTTCTACCAGCAGTATATCGAGGGCTGTTCTCGCATTGGTAGACCCTTCTTTGCATTAACATTAGGCATGAGGAAACCAAGGCATGCCATAGGACAGAAACGTGTGACAGCAGGCAGAAAACTTACCTCTTCAGACTGGACCCAGGAATGCAGAGACGCCTTTAATGCTCTAAAACAAGCTTTACTCGAAAGAGTAATTTTGGCACATCCAGATTTTAGTAAACCCTTCTTGCTGTCTGTCGACGCTTCCAGTAATGGGCTTGGTGCTGTGCTTTCTCAGGTAGGGGCAGCTGGAGAGGTTGCTCGCCCCATTGCCTTTGCTAGCAAGTCTCTTAATTATGCCCAATCCAAATATCCAGCACACAGGCTGGAGTTTTTTGCTCTCAAATGCTCTCAGTTTGTGACAAATTTAGTCACTGGCTCAAGGGTCAGCAGTTCTCAGTGTGGACGGACATTTACATTTACATTTACATTTATGCATTTGGCAGACGCTTTTATCCAAAGCGACTTACATTGCATTATACTATACATTTGTATCTGAGTGTGTGCAATCCCTGGGATCGAACCCATGACCTTGGCATTGCTAGTGCCATGCTCTAACCACTGAGCTACAGGACAACAACCCACTGACCTACATTCTTACAAAACCCAAGTTGGATGCTTGCAAGCAAAGATGGGTCGCAAAGCTTGCTCCATATAATTTCGACATCAAATACATCCCTGGGCCTAAGAATATAGTAGCAGATGTCCTCAGCCGTGAGCCATTTGTGCATCCCAGTGTGTTCCACCGTCTTACCAGAGTGCCCTATGGTGCTCTCTTGGAGGAGTCTCAGATAGTGAACACAGAGAATGTCCAAGATGTGGTCCGCTGGTCATGTCACCCTTTTGAGGCACATGCTCAGGACAAGCCCTGTTCAGATATTGAAGTGAATCATGCTGGTTTGTCTAGGCAGTCTGGTATCTCTCAGGAGGACATTTCTGCCATACTGGACAGCAGTAGACATCAGGAAAGTCAAGTTCAGCCATGTGCTTACTTGCTGCCACAACTGCTTGAGTCAATAATTCCATCTCATTTGTCAGATGATCCAGTACTGTCTAGGAGTTGAAGGACTTACAACACACTGATCCTGACCTGAACAGAGTGCTCTTCTTTGTGGAGCGCAAACGTAGGCCGTCCAGGAGAGAGAGGAACAAGGAGGCGCCGAATGTTCTTCGGTTTCTAAGACACTGGAACAAACTATCAGTAAGAATGGGTTTATTATATCGAGTCTCTAAAGATGTCATCACAAGGAAGAAGACTTTTCAGTTTATCATGCCTGCCACTCTTCGAGATGTAGTTCTTAAGGGAGTGCATGATAAAGCTGGGCACCAGGGGCAACACAGAACGCTCTACCTAACCAGACGTTGGTTTTACTGGCAAGGAATGGAAAGGGATGTTAAAGAGTATGTAAGATGCTGCAGAAGATGCGCTGTCAGCAAGTCACCAGAGCCTGAGACAAGAGCTCTACTTGAAAGTGTTAAAACATCAAGACCACTTGAGATGGTTTGTGTGGATTTTTGGTCTGCTGAAGACTCGTCCAATAAGTCTCTGGATGTATTAGTCATGACAGACCTTTTTTACTAAACTGGCACAGGCTTACCTTTGTCCTAATCAATCTGCAAAGGCAGTTGCGAAGCAGCTCTGGGACAACTTTTTTTGCATTTACGGGTTTCCCGAGCGAGTACATTCAGATCAGGGAGCCAGTTTTGAAAGCAGTCTTATTTCTGAAATGCTCTGGCTTGCTGGTGTCCAAAAATCCCATACGACACCCTACCACCCAATGGGTAATAGGGCTGTCGAGAGATTTAACCGCACGTTAGGCAACATGAGTCGTGCATTACCACCTAAAGCTAAGCACAGATGGCCTCAAATGTTGAAGTCTCTCACTTGTTGCTATAATGCAACAATTCATGAGACAACTGGCTTTCCTCCATTTCAGTTGATGTTTGGTAGAACTCCCAGGTTGCCCATCGACATGATGTTTGACTCTGCACTGCTTGATGACCAGGTGGTCGACTACAACCAGTATGTGCAGTCCTTGAGAGATGATCTTACACAAGCTATGAAATTGGCCCAGTCTTCTGCTTCGAAACAACAACTTATGCAAGCGAATCTCTACAACAAAAAGCAGAAAGGTGCTCCGGTGAACATCGGCGATAGAGTGCTGCTGGCTAATAAGGGTGAGCGTGGCAAGAGGAAAACTGCTGATAAATGGGAGAGTCACATCTACACAGTGACAGGAATGAACGATGAGGTCCATACATTCCATTTCAGAAATTTTGTGACTGGTACTGAGAAAGTTGTTCATAGAAATCTCATTATGCCAGTGAACTTCCTACCTCTCCAGAACGAAGTATCTAATATTGATGCATGTGAGAATGCTGCCTCGTGCTCATCAAGTCTGTCTGTTAGTGAAGCTGTCGAAATGAGCTTGCCTGTCAATGAACCAAATGAGAGAACTGCAGCATGGGTGTCTGAACTCCCAGCTTCCGAAGAAGTTAACTGGACAGAATCAGATTCAGAAAGGCTATGTGTGGATGAACAGCCTGCTTCCCTGACTGTACTATGTGTTACAAGCCTCAGTGGACAGACATTTGAGACAGAATGCAGATCTTTGACATGTGAACCTAACAATGACAAGAACATTGATCAAACTGATGAAATCATACATACTGGTGCTTTAGCCACTGACCTTACACAGCAGTGTTCCAGAGCTCCTTCCGGTCAGGGTGGGTCATTGACTGTCAGAACCAGATGTGGGAGGGTGGTTAAACCAGTCATTAGACTGATCCAGAATATGCATCAGAAGGTTTTGTCTGGGTTGTAGTTTTTTTTAGTGCATATAGGTGTTTGATTTTCATGGAAATTATCTAATTTGTTGATTAATTCCTATGATTAATTCCTATGATTAATTCCGTTTATTAACTTCTGTGATTAAATTTGAATATCTGTGATTGTGGTACCTTGCAAGGAAGAGAATTTAAGAGTGATCTGAACAGTAGATGAGATTCTATGAAATACTGTGCAAAAAACCACTAAATGTATGTAATGTGTAACAGGCATGTTATTCCTGCGAGTGTTTAGAGGCTTTGCAACCCTCTTACATTTCTAATTCTGTGAAGAGTATTTAGTGTTTCATGTGATATACAGTATTGTCTTTGGTACTATGGTCCAGTTTATTCCTTCCATTTTTTTTTTTTTTTGCTTTTCTTTGTTGTTTCAAATTTGGTTACATGTATCTGGTTGTTGTTGTTTTCTTGGGTGACTTTGTGGCATTTTGATGTTTTATGTTCTTTTGTTTTGTCATGTGCAAGTGGAAGTCAGCAGGGGTGAATGTAGCAGTTATGGATTTAGACAATTATTTTGTGATTCCACTTACCATGACCATATTTGGGGTTTCCTGCCACCATGCTGATTTGGGGGGTTGGTGCACTTTGCTGCTTCCCAGTCTGCATGAGACGTCACAGCGGTAGGTCACACAAAGTTTTTGCGGTGATTCAATTAAGGCCATGTTTCATGTAACAGCTGAATTCACATGATATATTTGTATGATTGTAATTCAAAACCCCTCTGTGATGTACATTCAGATGTTTCGTTAATTATTTTTCTTTAACCTGTTAGCCAGCACCCCCGCTTTTGGAAAATCCCAAAAAATGACATACCCAAACTAAAACAGATACAGTTCATGAACCCTTTGCACTAAAAGCATAAGTAAGGTCTCATTTGAAAGCAGACACTTTGCAGTTTATGGTAAACTCATAATCTACATTCACTACATCACTACACTCATAATTATTGTCACAATGAGGAAAATAGTTAAAAATAGCTTTGAAATTTTGAAAAGTTATTAGAAATTTATTTTTATGAAATATATTTATGAAAATAAAAAGTGAAGTTGGCCTTGTGGCAATCTAGAAATGCACTGCAGCTAAAGCCACATGTCTGACCATGTTATATTTCAAATCTGAAGATGATAGGTTTAAAACTCTGAGTTTTATTACATGTTTTTCAAGACCATGTCATGAGACTTTATTTAGAAAGGACTCTAAAATGTTAACTGATGTTTATTGTCATCTATTCAAGGGTATTGTCTATATTGTGTTTGTGGTGCTAACAGCCCTATTCAGTTTCAGTCTCCCCTGAACACATTCACACCTCTCCAGCCAGCTTATGGCTCTTATTCTTTTCTTTTGTCTCTATTATAATTACTGATGTTCTATTCAAGATGATTTAATCCCTCATTTCATTCACCAAACTTCTCACTTCACCTTCTTTCAAACTGTACCTAATGCCCTTCTTGGAAAAAAGAGAGAAAAAAAGTGAGCTTTACGATTAAAAATTATTTATTTACATTATAGCTCAGAACAGGTGCATCTCTGGGCTTGTTAGCATGTTAGCTTAGCACACCATCAAAACACGACAATTTATAAGATTAAAACCATGTTTTTTCTCCAAACTTACTAGTCGATTGTTATAAATAACCTTCTTTGATGTGATGTGGCTTTGGATCAAAAATCAGACAGAAAATATATAATTTTAGGCTATTCTGCACAATGAGAAAAGCTATCTCGATTAGCATTGCATTATAAATATAATCTACTATTATGAATACCTGACATGGCGTGAAGAACACAGATAAACCACATATCGTCACAATCGTGTATTTATTACTTTCAAAAGTGACGTTCTGTATGTTTATATCAATGATTATAGCGATGTCTGGTAGCCTCTGTTAGGTCCGTGTATGTCACATGACTGCCTCTTGTTCATCGTGTGTTACTTGTGGACTAAGTGCACAGAGCGCCCTCCGACTGCTGGTATGGTTTGAACACACAGTAGTCAGTGTATACAGCGCTCATATGACGACAGCAGCGTGTTTTGGGTAAAAATTTAATAAAAATTACTCCTCTGTATAGAAAATTGACATAAACATATGACAGTCCATCAATATTTCTCCAAATGTGCATGCTTTTAAGCTAAAAGCCCCGAGGGATGTTATTTTGTGGAGTTTTTTCATGGTGATCATACAGAGTTTTTTTCTCAATGGATGAAGCTGACGCTCACATTTCAATGAAAAGGTAACGACTCCGTTTCTCATATTCATACTCACGACGCATATTAACAAATAACGGTCACTATACGATGTTGAGAGTAAAATAAAGATTAAAAATTGAAGCTCGAGTCTTAGATCTTTTTAATGATGTATAGTTTGTCAAGGTAATTACATTAAATCTAACAGTAAATTTGAGCTAATTTAAACAAAGAAGCTTCGGTGCGTCGGTGTGCCAGTGCTGGTTAACAGGTTAAGTTACTTTTAATATCTGTAATTTTCTCTCTTTCACAGCGTCGTGCATCACAAGTCCTCATATATTGCCATTTGTGTTATACAGGTACATGCTTTATTGCTATATGTTCTTAAAATGCGTTTTGTAAAAAGTATATTGCCCCAGTCTGCATGAGACGTCACAGCGCATTATGCTGTGACGATTGTACAGTTATTAATCAATTTATGGGTGGAATATGAATATAATAATTCATAACGTTTTATGAATAATTATATGCGCATTCCAACCCAAGGGGGGGAATTAACCATATATGGTGAATTAATCACAACAAATTGTAATCACTCACATATATGATCAGTTCTAGTTTAATAATTATGTAGAAAGCTATTGGTCCGTCCAGCAAACCGGTAGCTACCCACAGACTATTACGACTGAAATGTTATACTCAGGCCACGAGGATAAATTTCTGTGATAGCATCCAAACGTAAAGCAAGGATATTAGGATCAGAACGTTAAAGTGACTTGGTTGTTGTTAAATGAACAAGTGAACAAAAGCATGGATATGACGTGTTTAATATACGGAACGGGTAATACAAAGGTTATACGGATAAATGTACACAAGTAGACATAGATACATACAAAGTGAAAGTAAAAGTCAGAAAGAGAGATGATCAAAGGATGGCCAATTCCAACAGTCAACCTTGAAGAGCCAGCAAGGAAACTTTGTATTTAAAATCTTAAATACTTGCATGTAGGTTCGTTGTGGTGCTTAGAGTTTCGGAGCGCTCAGTGTGGTGGTTGGTCCTTCAGGAGGTGATCTTCAGCGAAGTTTCAGACGAAGGCTTAACTGGAAGTAAGATGACCGGAAGATAAAGAAGAGAGTCCGTCTCTACGGCAGGAACTTGTGCAGGAAAAACTTGTGCATCGAAAAGACGCGTGTTGTGGTATTTTAAAGACAACAGACCAGAACGCCTTCCTGATAACGTCCTCCAATGATAGCGTTGCAATTTGGCGGTTTTCCAAATCTCTTTGTCCTGTCCATGGTTAATTTATGGTATGTCAAATCGGTGCATTTTCTTCATAGTATTATTAAACATTGAACGATGCATTTGACAGAAATGTAACGTACATGGGTGAATAGCTCGGACTCACAGCTTTACGGAGAGGCCAAACTCGACAGGTGTCTCTCATCACATAAAGCAGATACACTTTCTACTCTAATACTATGGTTTAACATGAAAACTAACCTACTACAGTCAATCCTACGATTCTACATTAGTAACACATACATGCCACAAGCACCATAATGGCAGATACATTCATATTTGCAGGTATAATATTTGTGTATACAGTCTTTATGTAGGGCTTTGTATGTGTGTGTGTGTGTGTCTGTGGGTGCGTGCATGTATTTTCCTTTTTATGACCGTTTGGAATTCGGGCCTGTCTTTCGAAACCCGATCCGTGGCGTTCGCATCTCCTTTGAAGTCACAGAGGAGAGGTTTGGGACTTATCGAAATAGTCATAAAAAAGAGTCTCGTGATCCATTAGTGTCTGCCGGTCCGGAATCAATGTAAGATTTACAAACCAAAGTTTCCGCGAATTGAGACTTAAACACAGTTTATGGTGGGACCTGCTCATCCTTGAGACTGTGCAAACCCTACAGTGCATTGCTGCCGCACGATGTTTATATGCTGCACAAGTCCTCATATATTGCCATTTGTGTTAAACAGAATAAAATGAGGACCTGATGGCAAGATTTTTCGCAGTCTGTCTTTGATTACGACACAACGCAGAAAACACACCGCTGCATTGGCACACCAAACCATCCGTCTCTGGAAGAACAGGATCTAATCAGGGCTCACAGATGACTCAACTCTTGTGAAGAGATGACACCAACCCCTCTCCGGACTTCAGATGACTCCAACTCTGAATCAACATACACATCTGCCAAATAAGTTGCAATCATTATGATCACAACTTGTTATAACTACTTTAATAAAATCATTGTTTCTGCCTAAATGAATACATGATGTTTTGATTTGGAAGTTATATTGACATCAGGCAGAACTCCACAGTCTTTACAGACCACAGAGATACAATTGCTAAGAAAACAGCACAGCATCAAAACAGAACTCATGCTCTGACCACAGATCTGACTATATAAACAGCATTATTTAAAGAGTTTTTCCCAGCAGGCCTGAGCATCACAATTCTCACAACATAGTAAGTTGCAACAGCAGGTTCAGCTTTTAGATGTTTGTTTAAAACCCTCAAGAACAGTGCTGAAAACGGCTTCTCAAAGCATGTAAAAAACAAATTGGCTAAGGAAATACTGTTCTAGGGTTAGGGTTGGGTGTTACCTATTTTACTTTTACAGTTGCAAGAAAAAGTATGTGAACCACTTGCAGAATCTGTGAAAATGTGAATAATTTTAATAAAATAAGAGAGATCATACAAATGTTATTTTTTATTTAGTACTGTCTTGAGTAAGATATTTTACATAAAATGTTTGCATTTAATTATTTTAAAATTATTAAAATAACCCCATTCATAAGTGAACCATTGATTCTCAATGTGTGGTTACCTGGATGATCCACGACTGTTTTTTTGTTTTGTGATGGTTGTTCATGAGTCTCTTGTTTGTTCTGAGCAGTTAAACTGAGCTTTATTCTTCAGAAAAATCCTCTGGGTCCTGCAGATTCTTCTGATTCTGACATCCAAAGGCAAGTGACGTAATTCAACTCAACTCAATTTTTATTTGTAAAGCACTTTCAAAACCATAAAAATGGACCAAAGTGCTGTCCATAAATAGAAGATAATTTATAAAATTAATACAAACATAAAATCATGCCATCAGTCACTCACAGTTGACCTAATCAAACTCCGAAAGCTTGATAAAATAAATAGGTCTTTAAGTTCTTTTTAAAAATGTCCATGCTTGACGAGGATTTAATAGAAAAAGGAAGCACATTCCAGAGTGCAGGAGCCGCAACAGAAAAATCGCGGTCTCCACTATGCCTCAATCGAGACCGTGGGACGGTTAAGAGCATACTCTGAGAGGAGCGCAGATGATGTTGAGACTGGTAAGGAATTAGCAAGTCTTTTAAATACTCAGGTCAGGTGCCTGATCATGCAATGCTTTATAGACAAACATTAACACCTTGTATTGTATTCTATATTTTACAGGTAACCAGTGAAGAGATATCAATACAGGTGTTATATGATCCCGTTTTCTGGTGTTTGATAAGATTCTCGCTGCAGCATTTTGAACGGCTAAGACCGATTGCTGGGTGGAAGAGGCAGATAATAGGGAAAGAAGAATGTTGAAAAAAGAAAAGAAAAATGAATAAAAGGCGACTGCGCCTCCACAGAATGAGATTACTATTACTAACACATCGTATGCTTGTGCTTTTCCACATGAAACATCGCCGAGCTACACAATTTATCCCAATGCGGAGCTCCAAGGCCTGAAAGTGGACCCCGACCTTGACTGCTCTCCGTTTCCACCGAACCAACCAATTCTACCAGCCAAACCAACTCCAGCTCCCCAGCAGAGAGACGGGGGAGCACGCGCCGCTGAGATAAGAGAAGAGAGAGCACGCACAGCTGAACGGTCAACAGAAGGAGGAGCATGCGCAGCTGAGTCAACAGCAGAGGGGGCGCACGCAGCTGAAAGCTTCCGGGGCAAAGAAACACTGCCGTCCGGAAGGAGAAAGAGACTAGCGATCCGGAAGACGAAGCAAAGAAAGAATGTAAGCGACGGGGAAGAAGAAGAGGAAGAGGAAGAATTAGAGATCCCGTGTCCGGAGAAAAGAAAGAACTGGGACAGGACTGCGAGAGAAGAGCGGGTGAGCATCACAGCACCTATGGTGGAGGTTATGGGAATAAATTCAATAGAATTAGTATACCGCCCTTGGAAATTAACCGACATGAAAGAGGCGATGGCCCATCTACCGAATCCTGATGACACAGGGGACCGTTTCGCCACCGAACTGATGACATTCTGCCAAGAGTTCAGCCCGACGCTAAATGAACTGAAAAGACTCATGATGGCAAAGCTGGGAGGAATGAACTGGCACAAGATCAGCGCAGAATTACCAGCAGCAGATCACAGACGAAGTCACGTTAACTGGCAACATGGTTCAAACGACGGATATCGAGCAGCTGTGACAGGACTGACTGAGACTGTGAGAAGAGCATTTCCAGCGTGCATCGACATGTCCAGAGTGAGCCGCTGCCGTCAAGAACCAGGTGAGAGCGTTCAAGTTTATTATGAACGACTCTACAGTGTGTTTTGCAAGCACAGCGGGTTAAAGGAACCGGCAGATCGTGGCGACAGACCAACCACATGGGAAAGCTATTTGGCGAATAGCCTTTTGAATGGACTGAGACCTGAGATTTCCCAAGCCGTGAAACACAGCTATATTGAATGGACTGAAGGACGAGTAAGCACCATCATGAAACATGATGAGCTGAGGGCAAAGAAGGAAAGGTCAAGAATAAAAGAATTGCAGTTGGCAGCCGTGCAAAGACCGCAAAGATTCAGCGGGAACATAGGGGGACACAATTCAGAAATAAATGGCTGTTATCTGTGCGGAGCTGATGACCACATTGTTCGTGAGTGCACGAGATGCAGGAAGTGCAAAATGGACGGACATTGGGCAATAAACTGCCCTGAACTGCGAAAGGCTGACTGAGAAAAAGGATGCGGAGAGCAGGAGGAGATCGGGTGGACCACGGCCAAGGATGCAAAAACCGCCGCAAAGGGAAGTACACATTTACTAATATCACACACACACACACACGCACCCACACCTGAACACATGCATTGATAATGCTCTCCACAATGAAGAAAAAAAAAGAAAGAAAAGCTTGCACCTCTTTGTGTGTTTCTGAAACAAACAGAGAAGATTTTGACAAATGTCTGATTATGTATAGCAGTAAGGGATTTTTAAACATGCCTGAATATCCCCTGCTAGTTGAAGGGACAATGATTTCATTTTTGGTAGACTCAGGGACGACCCGATCTGTTTTGCGATCATGTGACTTGCCATGTGAACCAGCGCTAACAAACAAAACGCATGGTTCTTTGTCTGTATCAGGATATTATATAACAGAACGGTTCACTGTGCCACTAAAGTGTGAGACGGAAGGGGGCCACATGCTGAAGCATGCATTTTTTAACTTCAAAAACATGCCCAGTACCCATTCTGGACCGAGATTTAATGTGCAAATTAAATTTGGTAATGGTTGCAGATCCCTCGGGCATTGTAGTGAGAGTGGGTGAGCAAATGTATTTGAAAACAGAACCAAAAATGGGATTACAAATGGCACATAACCAAAACTGAGTGGGCAAAAACAATCTGTGAATTGGGGAAAAATAGAACGCTGTCATTTGGTACAGATTTTATGATGCCTGACAATTTGCATTGCACGTCACATGTCGCAACAGAACGAGATCAATTTTATGAAAAACAATGGTTTGAACAAGAGGAAGACACTTTGAAACTTGATAAAATGTTTTGGACTGAGAAAATGTGTGCGATTTCAGTAGGCTTATCAGAAAAACAGTTTTCTCTCTATTTGATAGCAGGAGAGTGTGTGTCGCACATATCAATTTAAAAAAAAAAAAAAAAAAAAAAAAAAAACACAGGCCTGGGGTGACATGGGAGTGTTTGTGAAGCACTGTGTTGAAACAGATGACTAGGAGAAGGTCGATGAGACTTTAGAGTACAGTGAGAAATTGAGGGCTTTTAAATCTGATTGCAAGCATGAAATTGAGGTGAAGCGGATTTTAACCTCCATTGACAAACACGCACATGAAAATGACTGTATGACAAATACTTGTGCTTTGGACATACACCCTGCGCTGGCAGAAGTGCCTGATGAGTTGTGGGCAAAGCACAAGTATGATGTGGGACTGATTAAAGGGTGCGAACTGGTGATAATTACTATGAAAAAAAAAAAAAAAAAAATGGGTTCATGTCTTCTGTTCTTTTGCAGCTAAATGGAGACAGAATGCGACCAGTGGGTTATTTCTCTGGCAAATTAGATCCAGTAGCAGCAGGCCTGCCGCACTGTCTGAGGGCCGTGGCAGCTGCTGAACAGGCTGTGATGGCCTCTAGAGAATTTGTGGGGTATTCTGACATGACATTAATGGTTCCGCATGCCGTTTCCATGATTTTGCAGGAACAGAAGACATCACATTTGTCAACAGCACGATGGCTGAGGTATCACGCAATTTTGCTGGATATGCCAAACATCAGTCAAGCGTTGCACAGTGCTGAATCCTGACACTCTTCTAAAAGAGGAGGATGGGGAGGAACATCATTGCTGTTTGACTGCACTCAAACAGATATGTACCCGGACACACTGCTCGAAAACAGTGAGCATATCCTGTTTGTGGATGGCTCTGCGTTCAGAGATCCACAGACAGGCCTGAACAAAGTTGGTTACGCGGTGACCACTGAATTCGAAACATTGACATCTGGCACATTGCCATCAAATTTTTTAGCTCAAGCGGCGGAGCTCGTAGCCCTGGCAGAAGCATGCAAGCTTATGGAGGGTAAAAGTGTAACGATTTACACAGATTCACGATACGCGTTCGGGGTTGAGAATGATTTTGGGGCTTTATGGAAACATATAAACTTTTTTTTTTGAAATCTGATGGCCGGCCAATTCTAAATGCTTCTCTTGTGTCTGCTCTTCTAGACGCAATTCTCTCGCCAAAACAACTTGCTATCTGTAAATGCGCAGCGCATACTAACAACAAAGATTTCATTTCAACAGGAAACGCAAGAGCAGATATGGCTGTGAAGGCCGCGGCAGCACAGCAGTCAAAGGAACCAGAATGCATTTTACTATCTGAAACTAACACAAATGCTTTGACTTCTTTACAGAGTATGCAGGCGTTTGCTACAGTAGCGGAGAAGAACCTGTGGAGACGTTGTGGCTGCAAACTTGAGAATGATATGTGGATGAGCATGGATGGCAAGCTTTGTTTACCCCGACAATTTTTTTTTTTTTTTTTTTTTTTTCTCTCACTATGCTAAATGCCTCCATGGGAGAGACCATGGAGGCAAAGGGGCTATGGTAGGGCAGATGAAAGACATGTGGTTCACAAAGGGTTTTACAGTGGTTGCTGAGAATTTTTGCAACAGATGCGTTATCTGCAACACACACAATGTGGCAAGAGGAGTAAAAATGCCCATTTGAATATCTCATGATGGATTTCATTGAATTGAGTCCGTGTGAGGGAAAGAAATACTGCTTGGTGATGGTTGATGTGGTCAAAGTGGATTGAAGTTTTCCCCACCACCAAACAGGACGCAGCAGCAGTGGCCAAAGCCCTGCTGACTGAAATAATTCCCAGATGGGGAATTCCAAGAAAGATAAGTTCAGACAACGGAACACATTTTGTGAACGAGGCAATAAAACAAGTAGGTCAGTTTTTGGGAATAGATATGAGAACACATTGCAGCTACCACGCCGCTTCAGGTGGGGCTGTGGAACGTGAAAATGCAACAATCAAAAACAAATTGGCAAAATGTTGTGAAGACACTGGACTCACATGGATGAAAGCCTTGCCTATTGTGTTAATGTACATGAGAATGAGAAAAAGAACCAGAGTAAATCTGAGCCCATTCAAAATTGTTTTTGGACGACCGCCATTCATGGGAATGGAAGGGGGTAAACAACAGTTGCCATCCACAGATTCGTGTGAGCACAATATGTTGAATTACTGCAAAGAAAAGTCTTCTCTGTTGTCTAATGTCTGTGTGTGAGAGATGCTCAGGGGAAACCGGCTGAGACTCCCTTGCACAACATCAAGCCGGGAGATTATATGGTGATAAGGGACCTGAGGAGGAAGAGCTGGAAGGCGAAAAAGTGGCTTGGGCCTTTTGTCGTGCTTCTGACGACAAATCGCCGTCAAGGTAGCTGAGAGAGCGACGTGGGTGCATACGAGCCATTGCAGAAAGGTCCCACCAGTGATCGGGGAGGAGGAGCCGAGAGGAGAGGAGCAGGAGGCACACGTCTGTGCAGGCAGAGATCAAGTATAGACATCATTTGCCACTATCATCTCAGGAGCAGAGACACTGGCACAACGTGGTGCTGAGCCAACCAGTTTTCAAAGAAAACACATCAAAAACTAATCTTCCTCGTACGTCCTGGATGTACAACTGTGCGATCCACTTAGCATTGCATTTCCAGCATAGTACAGAGAATGTTGAAGACTAATATGTCTCAGCAAATGGGTAAACTAACTGTTTATGACGATTACAATGAGTGGATGAACGAATTTGATGAGATGTTTAGCGAGGAGACACCTAAAACAAATTAGGGGATTTTTATTTATTTGTTTTTATTATTTTTATTTTATTTAATCTGGGTAACATTTGAAGGGAACCCAGATATCTAAATGTTTCTTTATTTACAAATTTAAGAGAGTGATCATTTATACAAAAAAAAAAAAAAAAAAAAAAAAATAGAGATGAAGAGTGTAAGTGTGATGAGTAACTTAAATTTGCTTGTTTTATTATTATTGTTTATTATTTTTATTTTATTGTTACTTTTTTTTCTCTTTTATTGTTTTATTATTACTTTTTATTATTATTATTATATTCATACCTACACATTTTAAATTTTTCTTGTGAGTTATCAAAGAATGATAAAAGGGGGAATTGTTGGGGAAAAATATAAGTATAAATGTTTGTGGGTTCTCTTGTGTCCTTAGTTCACACTCGGGGCAGACATTGTATGGTTGTGTCGACTGTGGACTCTTTCTTGCAAGAAATAAAATATTTATAAAGTGAATTCTCCTAAGGTTTGTCTCTTACTAGTGATGTCAGCTAATTAATTTTTGCCGCAACACTGAGCTTCAAAGCTCTTGAAACTGTCAACAGGCTGCAACCTGCACTGTATGTTGGGCCGCATTAATGCACAGGCTTACCTGGGCTTAAGCCCAGGGCCCCGGGCCCCGGGCTGAGGGGGGCCCCGGTGATGCCGGAAAAAATATAACCGCATTTTATAATGTGATGATGACTGTCCCTTTAACATCGCTTTGATTTGAATACATGTGCGGTCCTGCGCCTTAAGTTCATTACGACGCGCTGCGTCTAGCAGCAAACAACTAAGTATCAGTATCTGGACAACGCGGACGGACTGCCTGTGTGCGTACACAACGCGTTTTTGCTTTGAAAAACGCGAGACGCGGGCAGTGGAATGGGGGAAACCGCAAGGTCTCGAGATGCTTTTTAAAACTTAGCTGAACTGATTCATGGCTTTAGAACGCCATGTCATGCATCAAGACGCGAGCGCAACGGTTCTGCACGTCCTTCTAGCGCATGTTTACATAGAAAAACAAAGAAAAAGTAACGCAGAAAAGCGCGTTCTGTGTGAACAGCCCCAAAGAGGACAATGTGTTCTAATTTTAAAGACGTGGTGCACTTCTCGACCGATGTGCGACCCTTCACTCACCGAACCCTACAGTTGTCAGTAGTCCAATAAAAATACAATTCATAGCCTACAAAAATACAGTTTCTGAAAACGTTCAATGAGGAACTGCACTTAAAATGTTGAAATGTTGAAATTAACAATGAACAATACTTTCATTAACCTTACTGATGCAATCTTATTATAAAGTGTTACCATTTCATATAAATCCAAACAGTCATGCTAAATGCATAAATGCATAAATCCAATGACCATCTTTAAATATCTACACAAAGGCCATAGCATTGACATTAGACACATATTGTATGTATGTATACATTATTTGCTTATTATTATTATTTAAATAAGATTTGTATTGTATTACAGTGATGTTAAAAGAGAACTGAAATCAAATGCATTTCTGATTTGTTTATATATGTCTGCTGCATGACAATACAGTTTGCTTTCTCATGACACTAGTTTTAATTATGCAACTTTGCTGCATAACGAATCAATAAAAGCAACCAGCTGGATATAAACTAATGCAAATAGATGGTAACAATCATGACATTAAACATTTGGGTCGAACTTGCGTGTGTTTTTGTCACATTGTTTTAAAGATCAAAGTGAAGGATAAAAAAGTAATTTTTGCCTTAAAGAATGAATTGATTCTGAACTGCCGAAATGAGCAATTCCAGTCTCACTTCCTGTTACAAACCTACATAACAATGTAAAAATTAGCGTAATGGCAGCCGGTTGCTCACAAACAACATCTATTTTGACCCGCCTTCAAACACTTCAAAAAGCTGAGACTGGAAGAGTTTGGTTTGTGTTGTTGACAAGTTGACATGACATCTTTATGGTGTGAAAGCAAATACACTTTGCATGCACTTCCAAAAGACAAGGACTCACGCTGGAATTGAAATGGTAAAACTGGCGCCTTTGTTACTGTTCGAATCTGCGTCTCATTTCAGAGGCTGCGTCCTCCGGAGCTCGCATTTGAAGGCATACATCGAAGGATGTCTTATTTAAGAAAAGTAACCATAATAAAATTGATGGTTATTCCTCATGAGGTGCAAAATGCTGTATTTTCTTTCTTAAATGAGCCGGCCTCAATGACGTATACAGTCTTCAAATGCGACCTCCGGAGGATGCAGCCTTCGAAATGAGTAGCCTGTACAAATAGTTCAGACTATATGTGCCAATATGTAGTTCATGCAGTGATATTTATATTTTATAACAGACCAATAGATTTGGATGTTCTGGTAATGGCATTTATTCATGCAAAATAAAAGGCTGATAACTTTCACTTTGTGATTAAGAAGATTGAGTGAATGTAGGCAGGGGTTAAATTGGGATTTGTTATGTGGGGGGGCTCTGTGGTTTCAGGCTTTCGAGTGGTGCATGTGTATGCAAAGACTACAAAATCGTATCATTTGACAAACTGTAAAATATAACAAGTTGAGAGAGCCCTCTGCTATGAACAATAAAATGCTGATCAAAATCATTCTATAGATGCTGGTAGTGTGAAAGCTACATCTGATGACAATAAAATATTTCTGTAGGCCTGTGCCTTTGTGTCAGTATCAAATATAAGAGTGATGCTACCATTAAAGGATAGAATATAAATACAAAATACAGTGCTCGACATTAAGCCTGGTTTTGTGCCTGTCCTTTGGACAACTAAATCATTTACTTGTCAGAGTAAAAAAGTAGCTTGTCTGGAAAAAAAAAAAAAATTATTACTATGCAAATCTTTTATCTTTTATTTCATATTCTTACATTTGATAAATTAAAATAGTAAGACACTATGGGGCTGTTACCAAATTAAATAATTTACACTGAAAAAGTACAACTGCGTTCAATAATGTTATGAGATTCTTTAAATATTTTTGAATAAACAAATAAGAAATGCTGGTGGGAAATTTATACTTTTAAACATTAAATTAAACCGCCAGTAGATGGCGGCAAGTGACCGTCTTAATGAGTGAGCCACTGAGTCATTTATTCAAACGATTCACTCTGAATCAAGAATGAAGCAGTTGTTTATGAATGAGCGATTGAATCTTCACTCAACCGATTCGTTCAAAACGCTGAATCATTCAAAACGGCTGAGCGCAGCTGCGAGATGCGCTGCTTCAGCTTTGTTTGGAACTATTTTCGCTGCTACAATAGAACAAAAAACAGGCATATTGCATCTAAAACGTAAGTGATTGATATTAACTACTTGTTTATTGAACTGATGTATGAAATTAGTGTCAATTTCAATCGATGTGATATTCAGGAATTCAGCACTTTCGGTCGTGTGATGCTTAACTTTATCATATGTCGTAAATGGCAAGCTAAACCCCATTTAATTTTTATTGCAACATGATAACTGAGTTTCTTTGTGTGAGCAGAGCTCATTTGTTGTGAATTCTCCTCAAGAGGTTACGTGATCCTCAACAGCGCAATATCACCGCCAGTACGCACTATCAGTCGCCACCATAGGTCGCCACTTAAGCTAGATTAATCATTCTTGCGTTTTGGTTGTTATTGACATTTTAATCAAGCTACTTATCTGGTCAGGCAAGTAAAATTCTCTTTCACTTCAAAAAATCCACTTGTCCCGCAGTCCCGGACAAGCGTATGTCGAGCCCTCGTAAGCCTATGTGCTCCGGCCCAATTTAACCCCCGAATGTAGGTAATAGTGCTGGTGGATGAAGGGCCCCCTCAAGAGGTAAAGCCCAGGGGCCCCTTGTAGTCTTAATGCGGCCCTGACTGTATGTTATTAAAAATAACAGCCAAGCCTCCACCCCAGGGCTGGACTGAAAACGCCAATACACACAACTACAAGCTTGTCAATCCAACACCACCACCCTTATAGTAATTTACCTTGCAGCTACTAACTGTGAAGACATATGGTGTTTTGGCAGAAATGTATTTATTAAAAATGCTGCTATTATTAGGCCTACTTATATTTAATATTGCATATAAATCACTTTCTTTCATAAGGACTGTTTTCGTATTTTCTATGCTTACAATATTTTATTACACAATCTATAGTTTATTATTTATTTTAGAAACCATATACCCACGGTAATAAGAAGCATGGTTTTACCTGTGCTCTGTCTACCGTGATCTTACAGTTAAATCATATTAAATTTCATCAGGGCAATTAAAGGATAATTTAACAAAACCGCTTTAAAGCCTGTTCCCATGGAATAAGGGCAAAGCTTTAGTTTTTATTTCTTTAAATATGTTTTATGACATGTTTAATAGTTCTTATGAATTTTAATTGAAGTAAAATGTTATTTCAATGAGAGGATCATGAAAGATAGATATCAGTGTCTTACATAAATTAGGTGTTAACTCTTTAAAAATGTTATTGTTTTGAAGGAGTAGTTCAACCCATGTCATAATGTCATGTCATAATGTGTCATATGTCATAAAATGTCATAATTTACACACCCTAATGTCATTACAAACATGAATTACTTTCTTTCATAAAAAAGAAAATAATTGGATCAAGGGTAGCTTAACCAAAATGGTTTGGTTGACAACATTCTTCAGAATATCTTCTTTTGTGTTTTACAGAAGAGAGAAAGTCATACAGGTTTGGAACGACATGAGAATGAGTAAATGATGACAGGATTTAATAGCCTTAAATTTACTTAACAGCATGAAAATCAGTGCTTTACTGCCAAAGTGAATTTCTATGTGACAAAAGTGCAATATTAAATTTGTTAACTGCATTTGTAGTAAATTCAATAATATCCATCATTATTTGTCACTGTATTTGTTTTATTTATTCATTTATTTACTCCAATTTAAGGCCCTAACCCCAGCAAAAGCATTCACGAGGGAACTTGTGGGCCACATGAGCTGGGTTTGTCCAGGGCCGAATTTTGGCCTCAGTCCAGCCCTGCTCCCCCCCGACGATTACTTCTCGAAGTACTTTTGTAGCTACATCCCCTTGGTAAAAGCTCAGCAAAAGGGCTCGTATCAGCATCATTTAACCAAGTTTCAGTAATAAAAAGAAAGTCCAGCCCATGTGTTACATAAAAATCATTCAGGATAAATGTTTTGTTGACAACTGAGTGTGCATTTATCAAAGCCATACGCACAGTGGTCAGTTCACTACCGAATAGAAGAAGGACCAGCACTTAGCTTTGATGACCCGGCTCATCTCACAGGACGCAAATTTAAGTGCACCACACCTCCATGTCTTGTCCCCCTCCATGTAGTCCAGGGCAATAGTGTTGATGTGTCGGGGAAAACATGTATCAGATAGGATGGCCGCAACTCCGCCGCTTGTCTGTGGAGTTCCACTGTTTAGGATCCTCAATTTCTTAAGCTTTACCAAAACTCCAGCTCGCGTGCCTCGTTTCCTTCGGAGTCTCTTCTTCCAGCACACACAGCCAGTTTCATGACAGGCTGTCATCGGCGGCTGGAACGTACATGACTGTCCAGTAAACACTTTCATATTTAGATCCCGGTTACACATCTCCAATTGCCTGGAAAATCCAGCCTCACCACTGTACCAGCGGATGAGTCTGGTCGGCCATTGAATCATTTCGATTTCTAGGGCGGAGCAAATCCGAGCAAACAGGAAGCGGAGTAAACCAATCAGAGAAGGGCGGATATGACGTTAGCAAAGCGACAAGAGAGTCAACAGCGAAAAGTAAATAATTAATGTGGTTTTTGGTCATTTAAAACTGAATTCACGGCTGAATAGAACAAACTCTCTGGTCTCCCGTGTGCAATCTTTGTTGATATTGAAGGGACTTTCAACACACTAGAGTGACGCTGTTTGCGTCACTGAAATAAACGAATCTGATTGCACGGTACGGTTTGGAGTTGACTCGAATCACGACGGAGGGCGGACTGACCAGACTGATATATCTTGTAGAAGATATATCAGTCTGGCCTTGCCAGGCAACATCTCCAAAGCCGCAGATCGAAGGCGTAACAACGTTAGACGGTCATAGACCAACTGTGAGCAATCCAAGTGATTTATCAAACTTAAAAGTAAAACAAACAAATAAAGTAGAGACATCCAAAACGCAGAGCAATGGCAAGCCAACACACTATCTGGCGCCATCTTCCAACATCCAAATGAATCAAATGAATTGACTCCATCTGTAATTGTCACGTCTGCTCCAAATTGGTCTATAAGATTAAGGAATAAATTTAAAAATAAAGTAATATGCATCTAGATCAGAAGACTTATGTACAGATGTGTGCATTATGTAATGTATTTACAACTGTATAAATGCAAATATGTATTTACATACTTATTACTCAACTCTCAGTTGCCCTTTTGAATGCTAGCTATTCAAGGTGAAGATAGCCTAGGGAAAGAAACTCATTTTATGCTCAGATGTTCTAGTGTGCAGTGATGCCTGAAGGCAGGAATGCAAACAGGTTTTGGCCGGGGAGAGAGAGATCTGTGATAATGTTACCTGCCTGCTTATTCTGGAGATGTACAAGTTACTAACTATAAGTAACTTTGCAAATACATGTCAAATAACTCTCATTAGACTATTAGCAATCTTTCTTGTTCTCTTTCTCGTAGATCCCCTCTTCAGATTAGTGTGTTTTATAGTTTTATTGCAAGTTATGATTCTTTATTTCAGTCTTGGTAAAATCCTTCCTTACAGTAGAATAAGTTAATTGCAAAGTTAGTCAGTATATCTGTTGGAGGACTGTCAACCAGGCCCGGACTGGCTAATCGGGAGCGCCTGGAGAATTCCCGGTGGGCCGGTCTGTTTATTTGGCCGCGAGGGCCAGTGTTGTCATGGCACTGGGTTGAAATATGGATGCTCTAGAAACTGTCGGCACGGCCAAAAGTACTAAGCTGAGTAGCCTAACTTGTTCCTTAAAACCAGTCAGTGAAGGATTTAGGCATGGACGACATGGGCAACGGCCCAGTGCGGCATCTTGCTGGGGGCGGCAGGGGGCACCCGCACAAGAAAAACAAACAAACAAACAAACAAAAAAACTAATGCTCGATCAGGTTTTTACTGCTCATTTGCACATAACGTCAATGATATCATGTCATTCTGTGAGTGAATTAACCTGGTCGGGAGGGACTCGGAATGTGCGCCTGGAGAAGACAGCTCACACAAAAGTATACGAGAAGAAGGGATGAGGTGACGTCTGTAGGGACAGCGGGACACGTTCTAAATCAACACTAAATTATGGTAAGACAAAAGGTCTAAGCCACCGGAGGCCGATTTAGGTAACATAAATAAATACAAAGGAAGAGAGGAAACTTGCAAAAGATAAAGGCATGCAAGCAGCTATTACACATATCGTAATAATAGTAGGCAAATAATAAATAGGGCCTATCACTTATGTTATGTTGCTTGCTATGCTATTACACATTGGGCAACAATATTCATTTTTTTGTAAAACTAGCTAACATAACGTGATAAAATGTGATTTTGTAACATAATGTAACTTCTTATAAACAAACGTAATATAGCTCACTTTAATATTTTACTGTAAAGTTGTGCAGTTTTGGAGTATTTATGGTATTTTTTTTTTTGTTGTTATTTATTTGCCTCAATTTGTAATAATTTAAGTATATACATTCATATAAAATGGCAAAATTTTATGTTAAATCCACTTTAAAAAAAGATCTACATTTCTTAATTTCATTCATAGTGATAGCCATGAAAAATGTGCCTGGGTTTAGTGAATGATTGCTTCCACTTAAAAAAATAAAATAAAATAACATGAATTTTTTAACTACAGCCACTAGGTGGCTGGAGAATTAATCAGGGGTTCACATTATAAAATCATAACAATAAAAATGACTCTATATCAAATTTTAGCATTTTATTGTACTATAATTTTTATAGACATTTTTGAAAAATACAATTAATTACAAGGCTGTAGAGAACAGTGCACTATTACAGACTTATATACTGAGGTTTTAATTACATTATTTTAACATAGTCAGTCTTGAATTAAAGTGGGCCGGTTTAAGGCATGAAACTCCAGGGCTGAAAATGAGTCCCACTCCGGCCCTGCTGTCAACATAAAGTGTTAGCGGATATTAAGCAGATAGTCTACTAATACTCTAATGAGAGTTAGTTGACCTGTAGTTGCAAAGTTACTTATAGTTTGAACGTCTAAAGTGGACTGTTGAATTAAAGTGTTAATGAAGATTAAGACGGGGTGCAATTTAACATTTGCTCAAATAACCAAATTATTGTGCTGTCACAAAACACAAAACCAAGTGTGACATCAGAAGCCATGCTAACGTCGTCCTGCAGCCAATTCTTAGGTGTCCTTATGTTAAGAGCTAGTTTTCTGAAATACCTCTCCCAAACCTGGCTGAAACGTATATGTAGGCAGAATATGTTTTAAATCTACATAAAAAAAAAAAAATAGAGATATTTGTTTTCTTTTTCTTAATGATTGTGTTTCTTCTACTCTTGTTGTTACAAAATGGAACAGATTGGTGGAAAATATTTTGTGGAAGAAGGTTTGGAAATTCTTCCTGATAACATAAAGTTCCAAATAAAAGCATAAGGGTTTCTGTCCCTGTCGGAATGTACAGAGGTACTCCAGAGAGTGCACTATTGACACTCCCCAGGATGACTTCTCATGCTGAAACAGATCCTCCCGCAGACTGGCCGGTGGGCTGTTTGTGTCTTGAGAATGCTTGCCTCTGTTTTCCAACCTGGACATTTCCTTTTTCGCATGTTCTGTCTGCAGAATTGGGCTACTTTAACACTGTTGCCACAGGTTGTTTCCAAAGATTCTGAGGTAATGGTGTCCAGCGGTGCCTGCCTTTATTTTGCGAGCTTGAACACCATTGGCAGGCGGATTCTCACCCACAAGATTTCATAAGGCTTCAGTAGATTCGAGGAAGGAGGGGATAACCCCATAGCGCCACCTTTCTGTGACACGGTGGCTCGTTCTCCCCATGTCAGGCCAAAATCTACACAAACTATGCGTGTTTGCTTTGATGTTGCTTTGCATTGTCCTCATGTCAACTCCTCACACGCTATAACTGGATCCACCCATAATCTGTTCGACCACAGAAAAAGACAGTGCCTTACTGAATGTTCTGTATCATTTTATACACAAATATCTTGTCAAATGAAACATGAAAAACCGGTTCTAGTTCCAGTAATGATCCACACAATTATTAAAGGCAAGATTGTGAGAGCTGCTGTTCAGCATCAGTGTATTGAGCTGTTTGCTCTGACTTCAGGTAACGATACCTCTCTGCATTTTCTCTTTATTTTATCAAATCACTCTTAATGCCACTGGCTTTTGATGGATCTAAATTGATATAAATCTCTGTGTACATTATCATTTGAGTTGTTTTTACAAATATGCACAATAAAAAAATAATATATATATATATATATATATATATATATATATATATATATATATATATATATATTTAATAAGTGTGTGTATGTTGTATATGTGTGTGCAGGTGCCGTTCGTCACAATGAGGTTTCTGATCTCACTGTGTGTGTCTCTACTGCTGCTGATTAATGGTGAGTGTTTACGGTGAATCTGACATGTAAAATGACTAAATTATCTAAATTATCTAAAAATAATTATTGGACAAACAACACATACAACCATTCTTTCACTTCATCTAATCTTTAATTCTTCCTCTTTTCATCCTTTGCTTTAAAAATGTAGAAATTAAAGAAATGTAGTATGAATAATTCATATAGTGAAAGAGCCTACTTACTGTCTAGAAAAAAGGTGCAACACTCACCCTTAGAGCGCTAACTTTATTCTAATTTCATATATAAAGTTAGAATGCTGTAAGAGTGAGTTTTGCACCTTTTTTCAGTTCATATGCATTTAGATTTTTTGATTGCACCTCCTCTTCTGTTGGTAGAGCACCTCTTTTTAACATTTGCGGTTTAGAACTTATATACATTTTTGGGTTTCTTTCTGTAGGTAGCCTTGAATGTTTAAATGTGCTTTAATGTGATAATGTAAATGTGATTAAATTCTCTAAAGTTCTGTTCAAACAACAATGTAAATCATTTTCCACCCGTGAAATCAAATTTGCTGTTGGCGGATCACCTGTCAGGACTAATTTGCTATTGCCAAACAATAATGTATCCCTACAGTGAGTGATCCAGCTCACATGGCGATTACTAAAACAGACTTTCACTGCTACTGTCAGAAGTTCATCAGATCAGCAGCGGCAATATGAAGGAAACACATGTCAGTCAGTTATTATAGCAAAATAATTACCTGGACAATTGCATTCAATGTTTGGAAATCCACTTCTGCCTTTTCTTGAGTAATAAGTAAATAAAAGCTTGGTCATTCTTATTTTTCACAAACGCAACCTTATTTTTCATAGTTGCATCTCATAATTGCAACTTCTTTTTTTTTATTCCATATTTATTTTTCACAAATGTGACTTTATACAGTATGCTCATGTTGTAATTGCTTATATCTCAAAGTATAGAAATAGAGGCTATTTATAAAAAATGTTTTAAAAGAGGCGCACAGTTTTAGAAGAGAACCAAAGATGTTTAAAGGAATAATTCACATTTTTTTTGTCAATTTTGATTTCTCATAGCCTAACTTGTGTGCTTTTTCAGGGCGACGCGGAGTAAACTGCGGCGCTAATCAAGTCTCGCAAATGCGCATGTCGTGCAGCCGTGCAGAGAAGCCCAGTGGCCAAGGTCAAGAACTTGTCAAATAATACATTAAATTCTGGTTTGTTTTTCAGTAAACGCTATTGCATACCCCCAGAACACTTGGAATATATGGCACGTGATGCATTGGACCGTTGATACTTTTTCATCTTTTTTAAAAAGCTTGATGCTGGTCACTATTCACTGCCAGTATATGGACGAGCAGGAGCGGGACATGAACATTCTCCTTTTGTGGTCCATAAAACACATACAATATTAGAACAACACAAGAGCTAGTAAATGATGACTTAATTTTCCATTTTAGTGTGAACCATCCCTTTAAAACAGACTCAAATGTCAGGCAGAAAAGAAAAAGACAACAACCAACTCTACGACCTAGGCTTACAGTACTTTTGAGAATGATGAACAGGAGAAATGATCCATGACTGACAGCAGAACAGTAACACCAGACTTCATCTGCTGGTCAGAGAAAGAACAGGAAAAACTCAAAAACCATCCAAAGAGAGAAGATAGATGTGACAGCTATAATCACATTTTTAAGCAAAGACACAATAACTAATAAAAGATTCCCTTATTTTCACTTTATTAATAAGCATTTACTTTTAAGATTTATTCAAAGCCACTTTAGTTTGTTTTAGAGTACAAATACAAATAAATGCTACTATAACAATTCTAATGCAGATATACTGTAAAACCCAGCCAGAATAAGAAAAATACTGAGAAAGAAAATCACTTTTTGCAGTGCAGTGAATGCATATGTATCATCACAGTCTGTTATTGGTTTGTCTTTGTTCTTTTAGGACCTGCAACTTCCAGCTCTGATCCATGCTATGATTATAACACTCTTGATGAATCCTGGAGAGACATACGGCAAAGCCAATCCTCTGGATATGATGACACTCTTGTTGAACGGAGTAGCTGGTATCGGCTGTATTTGAATGGAGAAAGTGCCCAGATGTCTGAGTGGTGTGTGAGTTATGTGAGATGTGGTGGTGAAACTAGCCTGTTTCTCAACGGTTCTCATCCAACAATTGAGGATGGAGTGGTGACCCGTGAAGTCCTGGGAACATATTGGAACAGTGATTGCGGCAGCTACAGATCTACATCCATAGTGAAAGTTAAAGCCTGTCCAGGAGATTATTACGTCTATGAATTTGTCAAGCCCAACATATCAGCTCCAGGGCCTATGTACTGTGCAGGTGAAATTTTAAAGGCTTGTTCACACAAAGAACGATAACTAGACTATAATGAAAACTATATTAGTATGCACTCCAATGTTGTCTGCTGCTTTAAATTCTGAAGCTTATTCAAGCAGCATGGATTCTGATTGGTTGTCAATGTTTTTATCATTCATCAGCTGGAAAAAAATCATTCTGAAAGTGACTCAAACAAAATTGTTCCTCTCTGTGTCGTCATAGTTGTGGTGTGGACTCTGCTATTCTCATAGAATTAGAATGATTATTAAAACTTTATAGTTCCCTTTCGATACTTCACTCGTACTGCGTATGGGGAAAGGTCTCCTTTATCCCCGTTACTGAAGCCTTTTTTCAATAACGCAGTGTAACTGCATCATCATTGGTTCACTCATAGACAAGTTGTTGAACCAATGACGGCTATGGCGACAAAGCGAGCGAATATTCCCTCCAAAATGGGTGGGGTTTAGGGCTATATAAGCAGGCGTTTCGCCATAGGATTTCAGTTCTCTCTCCTTCAGCGATGACTTCACATCGCTCTTCGCTGATCTCCGGCTGAAGCCTTCGCCGCCTTGGAAGAAGCTTGATTGGAAGACGCTCTCACCGCCATCGAAGAAACTCCCGCAGCGGACTGCTAAGCTCGGCGGACCCAGAAGCGCTGGCGCCGTCATCGACGGCTGCCTCGAGCGCCGTCTTGAGCCGCCCACTTCCCACTTCTGGCCGCCTACCAGCGCGTCTCCTGCCGCCATCCGGCGCATCTAACTGAGCATTTTCCCGCGGTTTATTGCCACTAAATTGTCGCTCTAAAAGAGCTTCCTGCGGCCCTCGCTGCTCTAAAAGAGCCCCTCAAACGCCGTTTTCACGGCGGCGGCGTTGTTACAAATGCCGCGCCACACTTGTGGCACATGCAGAGCCCCTCTGCATGAAGACAACGGGCACGGTGAGTGACCTCATGTTCTCACTGCGAGAACATGAGTCTTGCCTCTCTGCGCTCGTGGATCGCCTTCTTCAGTGGGGGCGATCCCACCGCTCGCGGCCTCCCGTCTTCTTCCTCCCGCGAGCCGGCTAGGAAGAGACAGCGGGGCAGAACGGCCCAGCGTCCAGAGTTGGATGAGCTCACGCCGGCCCAGCCCCCACGTGCCTCACTCTCTCCCCCGAGAGAGCAGTCCCCCGTCTTGTTCTCCCGCCCTGAGCTGCGTCCCTCGGCTGATGCAAGCGGCCTCGTCTCCTTCGGCGGTTCTGAGGACGAGCTGCTCGATGATGACTCTATGTCTCTCGCGGCCTCTCCAAGGCTGTCGAGGAGCTTGACTTCCAATGGGCCCCGCCTGAAGAACCAACACACAGCAGACTGGACGAGTGGTTCCTGCTGGGACGTCACCAGGCCCCTCACCAACGCTCTGCACCGTTTTTCCCTGAAGTCCATGATGAGCTGACCATGTCGTGGCGCGCACCCTACTCGGCTCGCTTACGTACTTCTTAACAGTCAGCTCTCACTTCAGTTGATGGCTCCATGGAGAAGGGCTACGACAGCTTACCGCCCCTGGACGAAGCAGTGGCAGCTCACCTCTGTCCCCCCGTGGCCGTGGGAAACCAAGAGGGCCCTTACATCCAAGCCCTGCAGGACCACCTCTGCCTTAGCTGGCAGAGCCTACACCTCTGCGGGCCAAGCTGCCTCTTCACTGCACACCATGGCTATACTCCAGGTGTTCCAAGCCAAGCTCCTCCGCTCCCTGGACAGTCTGGAATCGATGCACATGCCTTTCTTGACCTTCGCAGCGCCACGGATTTGGCCCTGCGCGCCACGAAAGCCACAGCCCAGGCCATCGGATGGTCAATGGCAAGCCTGGTCGTGCTCGAGCGCCATCTTTGGCTCAACTTGGCTGAAATCAAGGATGCAGACAAGACAGTCTTCCTGGATGCCCCTGTCTCCCTGTCCGGTCTCTTTGGGCCAGCCGTAGAGGGCTTTACAGAGCGTTTCACCACGGCTCAGAAGTCGTCCCAGGCCATGCGACACTTCCTGCCTAAGCGCTCCAGCTCTACCTCTGCTTCCAGCTGCCCCAGGACTGTGCCGGTTCAGCAGAGCAAGCCTGCTCCCTCTACCACCCAGGCAGCTTCAGCTCCAAAGGAACAGCGCCGCCGAGTCTGACCCGCCAGGCGCTCCTCCTTCCCGAGGCAACGGCAGGCTCCCCGGCCTAAGATAGAGCTGGACCCGAGGCCTCCCAAGTCTTCCTGATCACAAGGGAGAAAAGAGAAAGGGGTTAAGTCCCGCCGAAGCCGGACCACCCCAAAAGCTTTTTCGTCCACTTTCCCCTTTGCCCCGTTCAGTTCCGGGCACAGGAACCAGTTGTTGTGTTCTGCTTCCAGGGTCCACTGCTGTTGCGCCCACGCAAAACGCTGTTGTTATGGCGAACACAATAAATATTTTACATTCTCAAAGAAAGAGCAATTTTCCTCTCCCACACTCGCCGGTGTGCGGGCCCCCTCTCAGCGGCCCGCCGCCTGGCGCCATTCAACCCCTTGCTTCACGGGCCAAGGCCTAGCAGGCCATCCCCGGAGTGTCAAAGATGCATACTTTCACATCCAGATAGCGCCCCATCACAGGTGATTCTTGAGATTCGCATTCGAGGGTGTGGCTTACCAATACACGGTCCTTCCATTCGGGCTGTCCCTAGCTCCTCGCACTTTTACCAAGTGCATGAACTCTTTCCTCTTTTCCTCTTTCCTCTCTGAGACAGATGGGAATTCTCAACCGAGTTCTCAACCATCTCGACGACTGGCTCATTCTAGCCCAATCTCGAGCCGAGCTAGAACATCACAGATCCATGTTGCTCAGCCACATGGAGTGCCTGGGTCTCTGGGTCAATTTCGTCAAGAGTTCACTGCTCCCCATCCAGCGTATAACGTTCCTGGGTGCAGTTCTCGACTCAGCCCATATGATGGCTGTAGTCTCACCAGTGCACACTCTGGTTATTCAGCAGCTCGCGGCTTTGGTCAGGAACAAAGCCTGTCTCCATCTGAAGTTTTTCCAGAGGATGTTAGGGCTGATGGCTTCCGCCTTCTCGGTTCTGAAGCTCGGCCCTCTTCGGATGCGGCCTCTGCAATACTGGTTGAAGTTTAGGGTCCCTCCTCATGCCTGGCGGCGCGGCCGCCTGCGCCTCAGGGGTCAATCGAGCCTGTTTGACAGCTCTGAAACCCTGGACGAACCCTACGTGGTTCAGTCAAGGAGTACCCCTACAGGCGGTGTCCAGAAGGACGGTGCTCTCGACAGACGCGTCCAACGCGGGTTGGGGCACTCTTTGCGAGGGCAGGCCGCCCTTCAGCTTGTGGTCTCACGAGGAGAGCCATCTGCACATCAACTGCCTCGAGATGCTGGCAGTGATCTGAGCCCTTCAGGCGTTTCAAGCACATCTGACAGGACGCCACGTCTTAGTCCAGTCGGACAGCATGACAGTGGTGTCATACATAAATCACCAGGGCGGTCTTTCGTCCAGCCGCTTATGCGCTCTGGCGAAACATCTGTTGGAATGGGCATTACCGAGGTTTCAGTCGCTCAAGGCGACTCATATACCCGGGAGGATGAATTTGGGAGCAGACATGCTATCTCGGAGCAATGTCCCCTCAGACGAGTGGATGCTCCACCCCCAGGCGGTTCTCAGAATCTGGGAGTTCTTCAGAAAGGCAAAGATAGACCTCTTCGCCTCAAAAGACAACTCTCACTGCCAAATTTATTTTTCGAAGGAGGTAGATGTGCTGGCCCACGTCTGGCCCAGCGCTCTCCTGTACGCTTTTCCCCCGATCGCTCTGATCCCTCAAGTCATCAGGCGAATCAGGGAAGACAAACACAGAGTCCTCCTGGTGGCCCCGCTCTGGAGGAGCCAAGTTTGGTCCTCGGAGCTGTTCAGGCTTTCCACGAAAGCCCCGTGGCCAATTCCCCTGAGAGGGGACCTCCTCTCTCAGGCGAACGGGAAGATCTGGCATCCTCAGCCAGAACTTTGGGCTCTGCACCTCTGGTCCCTCGATGGGAGCCTGCTAACCTCCCAGGGGACGTGCTAAATACCATTTCTCACGCGAGAGCAAGTGTAACATGGGTTCGACGGCTTCGGCCTTCTCACTTGTCCACTGGTTCCCTATCGGTGCCCAAGACAAGTCCAGTCGTTCCCTGCCGTGGCACGGCGCGGTTGAATTCGTTCCCCATACGCAGTACGAGTGAAGTATCGAAAGGGAACGTACTCGGTTACTAACGTAACTGCGATACGGAACGAGTACTGCGATACTTGCCGTGCCACGAGGCTGCGGCTTCAGTGTCGCCGCTTCAGTCGGATGACCTGAAATCCTATGGCGAAACGGCTGCTTATATAGCCCTAAACCCTGCCCATTTCGGCGGGAATATTCACGTGCTTTGTCGCCATAGGCCGCGCAGCTATGCCGCGCCATCATTGGTTCAACAACTTGTCTATGAGTGAACCAATGATGATGCAGTTACACTGCGTTATTGAAAAAGGCTTCAGTAACAGGGATAAAGGAGACCTTTCCCCATACGCAGTACTCGTTACGTATCTCAGGGAACCGAGTTTACGTTAGTAACCAAGTACGTTATTGTCCTTGGTGTGAACAGGTCTTAATTCTTTTACTCTGGGGTTTTTGTGATGATATCATGAGCTTGTTGAATGTTGGTATCAAGAATAATTGTCATACTTTTTAGATCATTTTACATCTGTTATTGTGGATTGTGTAATGAAATTAAGCTTGAGTTATAATCAGTGGTTTGCATTCCATCAGCCATTCTGTTGGCTACTATGTTGTTCTCTCCCACCTACCCATCTCTAACACTTTCCTAACTCTGTTATTCTAACTGTTGATTTTGACAGTAAATTCTGATTTAGTTTTAGTCATACACATGGTCTTCTTTTCAATGAATGATATATGCATTCTTTTTAATAATTTGCCAACAACATTTTTTTTTTTCAAACATACATATTTATTTGTATAAATTAAATATAATTAATAATTAGGGTACATTTACACGACAATGATATGCCTAAAACGGAGAAGTTTTTGCTTTGAGTTTTCCGCGTACAGACTACATCATTGTCAAAATGATCACTATTCATACGAATCCGTGAAAATGACTAAAAATACTGTATTCTCCTGCCAAGCCATTAGATGGTGATGAAACACTATAGGCTGAACATTTAATACTCATGTGCATGACGTAATTGTTTTCACAGATTTGTTGTTTACATGGAGACCGTTTTCAAAAACTTGCTCTTTGAAATCTGTTTCCAAAAGTTTGCGTTTTCAGGCCACCAAAACGCTATTGTAATATGAACGAATGGCCAAAAAGCATTAAAAGTTTTCTGTTTTTAGTTGAAAATGGTGTCGTGTAAACAGCCCCTTTAAGAGCAGTGAGTGATTTTCTCTGTCTTTTGTTGTTTGATTAATATTAAGGGTACAGATGGCAGCAAGTTTATTATGCTGCTGTCACTTTAAGACCGAATGCCAGGATCTTCAATACACTGATGCACATCCGATATAACTGTTTACGTTTTCTTAAGACATAACCGAATGTCTCCAGAATGGACATTTTGACATAATGTTGTGTGTATTTGTCCGTTCAGCCATGAAAATATGTGAAAGAGAGCTCAAATCAGTACTTGGAAGCTGTCTAAGAGGCGACTTTCTGTGTGCGCGGCTGCGCTTCGGGTGTGTGTGCACAGAAAACCGTACCGAATAGAGCTATCTTTTGTGTTCTTTTTCAGATCTATCCATATGTCTGCTCTTCTCTTTCTCCCAAACATTTACATTTTTGAATGTTTTATGAGACATGATGCTTCAGAGCTGACAAGAGGGAAATAAGGCTCAGGTTTTTGTTTTTTTTCACTTTTAGTAAATTGTGTTACCCATTCCTTGCAGGGCTCTGCATATACAGATCCATTCATGGCACATTTTTCTTTTCTATGTTTCTCTCTTTATTTTGGGCTTTACTGCAAATCACTGGTTAGGATATGATTACTCAAAATAATGAAATGACCCATCAGTGTCTCTGTAGTCAGGGCTAAAACTATATTGTCTTTCATATAAATACATATAAAAAAACTTTTTAACAGTATTTTACAAAGATCTCTTTCGTCCATGACAGTTGCTTTCCAAAGCATCAGCAGTGATCCCTGTTACAACTATGAGTCTCTGGATCGTCCCTGGAGAGCCAACAATGAAAGTGGAAATAACATTTGTGATGAATCTTTCTCCTGGAATGGCTGGTATCGGCTTTTCTACTACAGAATGGACATCCGGATGTCAGAGACCTGTGTTAGTTCATTCACCTGTAACACATACATCAATCTGTGGCTCACTGATCCTCACCCTCAAATAGAGGATGGGGTGGTGATCAGGGAGGTCTGTGGTAGTTATCATTTGGGAGACTGCTGTGAATACAATTCAAACCCCATCAGAGTCAAAGCTTGTCCTGGCAATTACTATGTCTATGAACTTGTGAGTCCACCATTTGGATGTGTTGGATATTGTACAGGTACTGTGCCTTTTCCTCCTTATTAACAAAGACTTTAAAACCTTTTAAAAATGATTTCGGTTATGTTTTGAACTTTCTTCTTTTTAGATATCAGCACCATTTCACAACCGGTTTCCACTGTGAGTCCAGATATAATCACTGGATCCAGTATCACCTTGAGTAAGTTGTATACAGTATATATAATTTAATATATAATATTCAAAAATATTATTGATTTGACTGCACTCACTGTATTGGATGAGAACTGACTGAGTATATCACTATATATGAATTAAAATATTAAAAATATCCATAATTTGCTGTTTTTTTTGGTAATGATTCTGCATTACAGATTAAAATGGTACATTGTATGTATCTCATATCATACTACAGAGTCATGTCATGTACAGTACAAATGGCTAAAATTCTCTATGATTATTACTATAGATCAATTTAGGCCTCACAAAGTTCCTTGTTTTGATCTGTCACTAACACAGATTATGACCCGTGCAAAAACTACAGCATACTCGACAACTACTGGAGAAGCATAATCATTTACTGGTATACGAATGGATATGTAAATAGACATGATGACACTCTTGTAGAATGGGATGGCTGGTATCGACTCTTCATTAATGGATCAAGTGCTCAGATGCCTGAATGGTGTGTGTCTTACATGTCATGTGGAGGTTATAGTTCTCTGTGGATTGGTGACTCTCATCCTCGACTAGAAGATGGAGTTGTTACTCGTGAAATTTACGGCTCCCGTAATGATCAGTGCAGTCGCTACAGATCTGATCCAATCCAAGTTAAAGCTTGTCCTGGAAATTATTATGTCTACAAGTTTACCAGGCCAACTCTATCAATCCCAGCTCCTGTATATTGTGCAGGTACATACATTCATCTTTATATTTGACATGATTATCATGAATTGTACTGTAGATTTTCACATGATTAGCTGTGCAGACCTTTTAAAGTTTTCCTTCTACTTGGATGCACTTAATCTTCACTATATAATGCTCTCTTTCTATTTTTTCATCAACAGTACCTGTCTCCATCCCAAGTGTCGACCCCTGCTACAACTATACCAGTCTGGATGAGCCTTGGAGAGCCACTGACCATTATAACTTGGGCATGTGTGATTCTAATGTGGAGTGGAATGGCTGGTACAGGCTGTTCTACAATGGTCAAAATGCTCAGATGCCAGAATCATGTGTTAATCAGTACACATGTGGCACTAGTGACCCACTGTGGCTCAACGGATCTCACCCACAGCTGAAAGATGGAGTGGTCACTCGTCAGGTCTGTGTCTCCTCATGGAATGGCTGCTGTACTTATGCTTCCCACGCTATAAGAGTCAAAGCCTGTCCAGGAAATTACTATGTTTATGAGTTTGTCAAACCAATATTTTGCGGAGCTTACTGTGTAGGTAAGAAAGCATTTACTCATATGCTTTTCAGTAATTTATTTTGAAATTTTTTTGATGTTGATATAAACTTTTCCTAATACCAGAAGCCTCAAGTCAGTCCATCCCATCAGCGTCTACAACAACAGAGACAATCCCATCCATACAATCCATTACTCCACCAATCATAACCACTGGTAAAGTATTGTCTTGACTCCCATTACACAAGGGTGTAAAAAAAATCATAGCAAACCTTACTTAATAGCAGGTATGTACACAGATAAAAGGTAAAATAGTACTTCCGCTGCTGATTTGGCTCAAAGAAAGCACCACATTTACTTAAAGTGCCCCTTTTGTGTTATTTTAAAGGTTTTTAATTTAGTTGTGGTGTCTCTTACAATAGGTTTTCATGCATCCAAGGAAAAAAAAAACACTTTAATTTTCTCATAATTTATATTTCACATCACCTGGTTTCTCAAAGAGTCTGAAAATGGTTTATTTAATGATTCAGTCTCTCTAATCTCCTCCTTTCCGCAAGCCTGCTCTGCTGTGAGTGGTTAGACAGTCCAGTCTGTTGTGATTGGTCTACCACTTGTAGTGCGTCAGAAACGAAATGCCATTTACCATATCTGATTTTCAGCTCTGGATCTTCCTCAGCACTTGATGTCAGTAATACGAAAAGAAACAATGACGTTCCCCGTTACTGAAGCCTTTTTCAATAGCGCAGTGTAACTGCTTCGTCATTGGTTCATTCATAGACAAGTTGTTGAACCAATGACAGCGCGGCATAGCTGCGCGGCCTATGGCGACAAAGCCTGCGAATATTCCCGCCGAAATGGGCGGGGTAGCTATATAAGCAGGCGCTTCGCCATAGGATTTCAGTTCTCTCTCCTTCAGCGACGACTTCATATCGCTCTTCGCTGATTTCCGGCTGAAGCCTTTGCCGCCTGGAAGAAGCTCGCCTGGGAGAAGTTCTCACCACTGTCGAAGAGGATCCCGCTGCGGACTGAGCTGAGACCGCTGAACGAAGACAGCGCCGGCGCCCTCGCACACTGCTGCCTCGGCGCGGCGCTCTCGAGCCGTCCGCTTCCCACTTCCGGCCACCTCTCAGCGCGTCTCCTGCCGCCATCCGGCGCCGTTTAAAGAGCATTTCCCGCGGCTTAACACCGCTTCCTAAAAGAGCTTTCCCAGTGGCTCTCGCCGCTCTAAAAGAGCTACAATCGCCGTTTTCACAGCGGCGGCGTTGCCTCAATGCCGCACCACAGCTGTGGCACATGCAAAGCCCCTCGCTCCATGGATCTTCGCTCTCTTGCAGCTGTTCACCGCTCCGCCCTCGTGCCGCCTTCAGCATCTGAGAGCATTCAGCTCATCCCCTGCCGTCTTCTGTCAGGTGAGAACAGAGCTTATTTTTCTACTTTCTCGCTGCCATTTGCTTCAAACGCCGTCTCTCCGAACGCGTCATTTGCCAGGTCCTCCCCGCAAACCGCGTTCGTTGAGGATACGTGCTCTCACTTGGGAGCATGAGAGCGAGCTCACTCTTAGCTGAATTTGACATGATGACGAGACTCATGATACATTTTCTATCTGAGTGAGTGTATTTCTCCTTATCTCAATGCGCGTCGCTCGCCGGTCCCTCACCCGCGAGCCGTGTTAGTTCAGAAATATGACATGCCTTTCTTCCCTAGCTTGGGTGAGAAACATGTTATATGCTTAATTTAATGGAGCATATTTCTGCTGTTTGCACTGAGTCTTTACGCGTTGCTCGCCGGTTCTGCCCGCGAGTCGCGTTTATTGAGAAATATAACATCACTCTCCCCTCTCTTGGGTGACACCCATGTTATATACTTCAGTTTATATAGCAGATTTTTGCAGAAGTTATCTGAATCTTCAGCTGAATTTGACATGATGCTCTCCCCTGACTTAGGCGAGACTCATGATACATTTTCTATTTGTGTGAGTGTATTTTTCCTTATCTCAATGCGCGTGCTCGCCAGTTCCGCCCCGCAAGCCGCGTCGATTGAGAAAAGCGTGACGTTCTCCCCCGACTCGGGGGAAACAGTTTTTATACTCTATTAATGGAGCTGATTCTGTTGTTTGCGCTGAGTTTCTCATGCGTTGCTTGCCAGTGTTATTTCAAATAAAAGAGTTTATTATTTCCGATCCCGTCTCCAACACACTGCGGACTGAGCTGTATTTCATAAGACCGCTGAACGAAGACAGCGCCGTAAACAAAACATTTGCGTTCAATCTTTTCAAATTTTCCCCTCGCACAGTGCTTTCCTGCACCTGCCTCTGAGTGCTTTCAATAACACCAGGCAGGCGCTCAGCTCGAGCCTGTATGAGTCCGCTTCCCACTTCCGGCCACCTCTCAGCGCGTCTCCTGCCGCCATCTGACGCCAAAGCGCCGTTTATTCTCTTAAGAGCATTTCCCGCGGCTTAGCGACACCGCTTCCTAAAAGAGCTTTCCCAGTGGCTCTCGCCGCTCTAAAAGAGCTAGTCTCAATCGCCGTTTTCACAGCGGCGGCGTTGCCTCAATGCCGCACCACAGCTGTGGCACATGCAAAGCCCCTCGCTCCATGGATCTTCGCTCTCTTGCAGCTGTTCACCGCTCCGCCCTCGTGCCGCCTTCAGCATCTGAGAGCATTCAGCTCATCCCCTGCCGTCTTCTGTCAGGTGAGAACAGAGCTTATTTTTCTACTTTCTCGCTGCCATTTGCTTCAAACGCCGTCTCTCCGAACGCGTCATTTGCCAGGTCCTCCCCCGCAAACCGCGTTCGTTGAGGATACGTGCTCTCACTTGGGAGCATGAGAGCGAGCTCACTCTTAGCTGAATTTGACATGATGACGAGACTCATGATACATTTTCTATCTGAGTGAGTGTATTTCTCCTTATCTCAATGCGCGTCGCTCGCCGGTCCCTCACCCGCGAGCCGTGTTAGTTCAGAAATATGACATGCCTTTCTTCCCTAGCTTGGGTGAGAAACATGTTATATGCTTAATTTAATGGAGCATATTTCTGCTGTTTGCACTGAGTCTTTACGCGTTGCTCGCCGGTTCTGCCCGCGAGTCGCGTTTATTGAGAAATATAACATCACTCTCCCCTCTCTTGGGTGACACCCATGTTATATACATTCAGTTTATATAGCAGATTTTTGCAGAAGTTATCTGAATCTCTCAGCTGAATTTGACATGATGCTCTCCCCTGACTTAGGCGAGACTCATGATACATTTTCTATTTGTGTGAGTGTATTTTTCCTTATCTCAATGCGCGTCGCTCGCCAGTTCCGCCCCGCAAGCCGCGTCGATTGAGAAATATGACGTGACGTTCTCCCCCGACTCGGGCGAGAAACATGTTTTTATACTCTATTAATGGAGCTGATTCTGTTGTTTGCGCTGAGTTTCTCTATGCGTTGCTTGCCAGTTCCGCCCCGCAAGCAGCATTCATTGAGAAATATAACATGTCGCTCTCCCCCTGTCTCGGGTGAGACATATGTTATATATATATTTCAGTTGATACAGTGTATTGCTGCCGAGTTTGCTGAATTTCTCGGCGCGTTGCTTGCCGGTTCTGCCCGGCAAACCGCGTTCTTTGAGAAATATAACAACACTCTCAGGTGAGACCTATGTTATATATATATTCAGTATATCAGTCAATGTAGCATATTTATTCCAGTCTCTCTGCGTGTCGTTTGCCGGCCCTGCCCCTGCAAGCCACGTTCATGAGGATGTATGCGCTCACTGAAAGCGAGCTCAATGCTCACTCATGCTTGGTGGAACTAACATGCTCATTATGCTGGACCTCTGTTCATGTGACTTGCTGGCTCTGCCCTGCAAGCCATGTTCATTGAGGAAGAGCAGTCTCACTTCTGACACCGCTCGGCTGAATATATCTTGATGCTCTCCTCTGACTCAGGTGGGACTCATGATGTATATTTTTTCAAAAAGCATATATCTGTTTGCTGAGTTTCTCAGTATGTCATTTGCCGATTTCACCCCGCAAGCCACGTTCATGAGGATGCGTGAGCATTTCTAAAAACTAGCCGGTGTGCGGGCCCCCTCCCAGCGGCCCGCCACCCGGCGCCATTCAACCCCTTGTCACACGGCCATCCCCGGAGTATCAAGTGGGTTCAAGGGATAATATCTCAAGGCTACTCGCTCCAGTTTGCTCGCAGACCCCTGCGTTTTGGCGGGGTGCTTCCCACTTCAGTAAACACGGACGACACTCACGTCCTCCAAGCCGAAGTGATGTCTCTGTTAGAGAAGGGGCCTATAGAAATAGTCTCCCCCTCAGAGAGCGATTACAGCCATTACTTCCTCATTGCCTAGAGTGAAGGCGGTCTCAGACTCATCTTAGACCTCAGACTCCTGAACCTTTCCCTCATGAGACGGAAGTTCAAGATGTTAACGCTGAAGCAGATCCTCGCACAGGTTTGCCCCGGGGACTGATTCTGCTTGCTGGACCTGAAAGATGAATACTTTCACATCCAGATAGCCACCCATCACAGGCGATTCTTGAGATTCACATTCGAGGGTGTGGTTTACCAATATACAGTCCTTCCATTCGGGCTGTCCCTAGCTCCTCGCACTTTTACCAAACGCATGAACGCGGCGCTTTCCCCACAGTTGGGAATCCGGTTTCTCAATTATCTCGGCTGATGGCTTCCACCTTCCCGGCTCTGCAGCTCGGCCTTCTTCGGATGCGGCCTCTGCAATACTGGTTGAAGTTCCGGGTCCCTCCTCACGCCTGACGGCGTGGCTGCCTGTGTCTCGGGGTCAATCAGGCCTGTTTGACAGCTCTGAAACCCTGGATGAACCCTGTATGGTTCAGTCAAGGTGTACCCCTACAGGCGGTGTCCAGAAGGATGGTGCTCTCAACAGATGCATCCAACACAGGTTGGGGTGCTCTTTGCAAGGGCAGACCGGCCTTCGGCTCGTGGTCTCACGAAGAAAGCCATCTGCACATCAACTGCCTCGATGTTGGCAGTGATTCGAGCCCTTCACGCATTTTAGGCACACCTGACGGGACGCCACGTCTTACGTCCAGTTGGACAGCATGACAGTGGTGTCATACATAAATCACCAGGGCGGTCTTTCGTCCAGCTGCTTATGCACTCTGGCGAAGCGTCTTCTGGAATGGGCATTACCGAGGTTTCAGTCACTCAGAGTGACTCACATACCCGGGAGAAAGAACTTGGGAGCAGATATGCTATCTCGGAGCAATGTCCCCTCAGACGAGTGGATGCTCTACCCCCAGATGGTTCTCACGATCTGGGAGTTCTTCGGGAAGGCAGAGGTAGACCTCTTCGCCTCAGAAGACAACTCTCACTGCCCAATTTATTTCTCGAAGGAGGACGATGCACTGGCTCACGTCTGGCCCAGCACCCTCCTTTACGCTTTTCCCCAGATTGCTCTGATCTCGCAGATCATCAGACGAATCAGGGAAGACAAGCACAGAGTCCTCCTGGTGGCCCTGCTCTAGAGGAGCCAAGTTTGGTCCTCAGAGCTGTTCAGGCTTTCCACGAAAGCTCCGTGGCCGATCCCCCTGAGACGGGACCTCCTCTCTCAGGCGAACAGGACGATTTGGCATCCCCAGCCAGAACTCTAGGCTCTGCACCTCTGGTCCCTCAATGGGAGCCTGCTAACCTCCCCGGGGACAAGCTGAATACCATCTCTCAGGCGAGAGCTCCGTCCATGAGACGCCTCTACGCCCAGAAATGGTCGGTCTTTGTTGGCTGGTGTTCTGCACGCAACATAGACCCAGTGGAGTGTGATGTATCTCCGATACTGTCTTTCCTCCAGGAGCATTTAGAACTGGGTCGCACCCCTTCAACGCTCAAAGTTTACGATGCAGCCATTGCAGCGTTTCACGCTCCTATCGCTGGCCAGTCAGTGGGACGAAACAACCTTGTGGTGCATTTCTTTAGAGGTTCTAGGCGATTGAATCCACCTCGTCCTCTCACCGTTCCCACCTGGGACCTCTCTTTGGTCCTCAGAGCTCTCAAAGGGCCTCCCTTTGAGCCACTGTGTTCAGCTGACCTCAGGCCCCTGACGCTCAAAACCGCTCTGCTACTTGCACTAGCATCGGTTAAGCATGTTGGTGACTTGCAGGCCCTCTCCGTGAGCCCTGCATGCCTTGAGTTCGGGCCCAACGACTCCAAGGTCGTTTTGAAACCTAGGCATGGCTACGTCCCTAAGGTGCTCTCGACTCCATTCAGAGCACAGGTCATTTCCCTCTCAGCGCTTCCTCCCTCGTCGGACGAGCGAGAGCTGGAATTGTTCTGCCCCCTCAGGGCATTAAGGACCTACGTTGAGCGATCACAGCCTTTCCGGCAATCCGATCAGCTCTTTATCTGCTTTGGTGGCCGCACCAAAGGGTCTTCGGTCTCAAAGCAACGTCTTGCGCGTTGGATAGTCGACGCTATTACTCTTTGTTACTCCTCTATGGGCCTCAACTGCCCCATAGGAGTTAGAGTCCACTCCACTAGAGGAATGGCTTCCTCTTGGGCCTGGTCTAGTGGAGTTTCGATTAAAGACATCTGTGAGGCGGCCGGCTGGTCCTCGCCGTCCACTTTTGTCAGATTTTATCATTTGGACATCCCGACCTTACAAGCTCTGGTCCTCTTGGTATGATCCAGCGGCCTCTATCGAGCTCCGCTTCATGCCACTCTGGGAGTTAACTCCCCTTTTGGCAGTGTAATGAGGGTTCGACGGCTCCGGCCTTCTCACTTATCCTCTGGTTCCCTCGCAGTGTCCAAGACAAGTCCAGTCGTTCCCTGCCGTGGCACGGCGCGGTTGAATTCATTCCCCATACGCAGTACGAGTGAAGTATCGAAAGGGAACGTACTCGGTTACTAACGTAACCTCGTTTCCCTGAGATACGGAACGAGTACTGCGTTACATGCCGTGCCACGAGGCTGCGGCTTCGGTAACGGGGAAAAACCTTTCCCCATACGCAGTACTCGTTCCATATCTCAGGGAACCGAGGTTACGTTATTCCATATCAATTCCAGTGTGAGTCCTTTTTGAAATGAATCAAAGTGGATGTGCAGCGCTGAAAATGGGACATGAACAACACAAACCAAACTCTTCCAGTCTCAGCTACAGTGTTTAAAGTCCCTGTAAAGTCATTTTAAAGTATGTGTTCTGAGTTTGTCACACCGCAGAAAAATGTGTTATTAACCACTCAGCCAAATTTGAATGATTAAAAAAATCTGCAAGTAAATGAAATAAGTTCTCGAAAAATCTCGAAAAAATAGGCAGCGCTCTCTGCTCTCAAACCCTGGGGGTATGTCCGCTGTCGGCGCTGAAACCACGCCCACTCGCAAGAGTTGCCGTCTCAACTGACTTGAGTCTAATGAGTCAAATACTGATGCATATAAAAATAATCATTTAGAGGGTTGCAAATTTTAGTAGAGTTACTGTGGACTACCTACTAATTATAACATAAGCAAACTCGCCAACTTACACTCATTGGTGGGCACGTACTGCCGACTGTTGTCGAGTCGACAAATTTCGGCGCCGCGAGACGGGAGGATGAAGGCCGGGAATATTGTATATTGTAACCAGTGTTGGGGAGTAGTTAACTACATGTAGCGGCGCTACTAGTTTAACTACATTTTTCAGTAGCTTGTATGTAGTTCAGCTACTTTTAAAACAGAGTAGCTTTTCCAGTAGTTAACTACATTTTCCAGCAAGTAGCGTTGTAGCGCGACCAAAAGTTACAAGCTACATTCCGTTTTGTGTTGCGTTCTGACGAGCTCATTCATGAAGCAGCACAGCGTCTTCAGATCACGAACTAAAATCGTGCATTACTGCCATCTATTGTTATATAACGCATCTTGCGGCTTTATAAGTTCGTCAGCAGTTCATCGAGAAGAGATCGCCTGATGATTATGTAAAGGACAGGAGTGGGTTCACACTGCACGAATCGATTAGTAAAGGTTATAAACATGATTAAAACGCTGTCTGTGACGGAGACTTCAAGCACATACAGGTGAATAATAGCCTTTTTAAATGGATTATTCTGCTTTATTGCAGTCTATATCAAATGTATGCAAACTATTTTATTACAGTGGTGACCCGCCATAGTATAATCTGTCCCGCCAGTTTTATAATGAACATAAGATCACTAACGCAGTGTTTTGAGTCATTGCATTGGCAAAGCATCCGTCAACTGAATAGAAAACAACAACATAGCTTAGTGCGCTGATCTAATAAAATCGGATGCTCGGGTATAAGAATGTTTACGCGAGATGCGCATGATTCGCGTAGAGACATTTAAGATGTTATTTAATTTTACAAATAATTGGAATAGAATTTCAAAAATATTGATACAAAATTCTAATATTTTTCCAGTCTGCATTTATGCGTATTTTTATTATTGCACATTTTTGTCCCGTGTTATGGTTATGGTACCAATTTTGAGCGTGAATCCTGCATTTCTGTGTAGGCTATTAATCACTTCTGAAACTGCAGAGTGCAATTGGTCGTCGTTCCTCTCGCATGAAAAACAAAATTTATAATACATTCAGAATTTTAATATATATAAAGCGTGCAAAGAGAGTCAGTGTGAGATATAGGAGTATTGACATTTGAGTAGCCTATATACATTTGAGTATTGTATTTTTTTATATAGTTTACAAAATAAAACACTATGCTTTGAAATCATAATTGTAGTGCATTGCTTTGTTTAAACCCCAAACATCTTACTTAAACATTCTTCATTAACAGTTATCCAGTTATTTGTAATATGCTATGTCATTTAAAAAAAAAGTAGTTTCAATGTAGCTAGCTACTTTTTGATAGTAACTTGTAGTGTAGCTAACTACTTTTTCAAAAGGGTAGCTTGACTGTAGTTTAACTACTTTAATTCATGAGTAGCTTGTAAGCTTGTCAAACTACAGTTTCAGAGTAGCTTCCCCAACACTGATTATAACAACCCATGTAATATGCATTTGCGTGACGTAGGCATTAGTAGCTAAATGTGCAAAGGGCTGTATAACTGTAATGACACTCGAGATTGAGCGAGTGAACCGCTGTAGAGTAAGAGACGGCGCCTCGCTCGGTGCGTCATCGACAGTTATATAGTGTTAGGGGAGGGGCTATGCTCGGAGCGTCCAAGTGTGTCATCAGACCCCCGTTTTAGCTCCGCCCAAAAAATCCTGAGCAGAGACTTGGTGAAAAACTGTTTAACTTCACAATTAAGCATTACACAGTCTTTGTAATGTGTTTCAGCAATACATTTGTAACATTTATAAAGTGTTTAGAAAGAATTCTCAGAATTGATTTTACAGGGACTTTAAGGTCAGGGTAAAGTAGACATTCACAGGCTGCCAGTGAAGACCACAGGTTGGCATTATGCAAATTTGTTACATTGTTTTGTAGGTATGTAACAGGAAGTGTGACTGGAATTGCTGACAACTTGTTTTGACAGTTCAGAATTGATTCTTTCTTTTAGGAGACAACTTTATTTGTTGTACACTTTGATCTTTAAAACTTTGCAGACCTTTTACATTCACATAAAGCTATATTATACACTGCATGAAAGATAATATTTGAAAAAGTATAATAGGGGCATTTTAAAACAAAAATAACAGGGAGCTTAAGTAAAGAGAGCTCTAGAGATTACAATTTCATATGACAACTACTACAACTGTACAAATAAGTATGTAACATCATTCATCAATGTATTTTTCTAAAGATACCATAACAACAGCTCCCCCTGTTGACCCCTGCTACAACTACTATGTCCTGGATGATCCATGGAGAGCCACCAACAATCAACATTCCTCTCAGTTAATGTGTGACACTGGGGTCAGCTGGAACGGCTGGTATCGTCTCTTCATTCAGGGTCAGAGCGTTCAGATGCCAGACACATGTGTTGATCAGTATAGTTGTGGCACTCATGTTCCACTGTGGCTGAACGGAGGACATCCAACAGTCGAGGATGGAGTGGTCACTCGAGATGTCTGCGGTCACTGGAGCAATAACTGCTGCCTTTTCCAATCCAATCCCATTAAAGTCAAAGCCTGTCCAGGAAATTATTATGTCTATGAGTTTGTGAGCCCAACTGGTTGCAAAATGGCATACTGTGCAGGTAAATATAATCACATATGCCCTTTGTGTATGTGTGTAAAAAATGTTTTTTTTTTTTTTTTTTGTTATATTACTTTTTTTTCCAGATGCAAGAAAAAAATTAGAACACTAGAAAAAAAAAAAATGTTATCTTGAGAGACCAAGAGCAATAATCAGTCATGAAGTCTAAGAATATTTATCTATGGCTTTGATAATGTACAGTAACAGTGTAACAGCCAACAATATTCAGTGTACAATATCAAGTTAATTAGATTTGGTAAACAAGACAGAATATTTCATCTATCTGTGCTTCTCTTAGCTATGAGAGATCCTTGTTCTGAGCTCCACTGCTCTGAGAATGAAAGATGTGGGATGAAAAACGGTGTTTACGGCTGTTTATGTAAAATACCACAACCACATTCTGACTCTTTTGGTTGGTATAATTCCACAATTGTACTTTTTTTTTTTTTTGGTTCATTTTGTTTTTCAGTCATTAATTATCTTTTTTCTCTCTCTCTCTCTCTCTCTCTCTCTCTCAGAAACCTGTGAAAGCAGCTCTGGCTCCATGTCTGTGTCTCGCTGTCAGCTCTTTGAGGCTGGTTTTCCAGCTGATGTCTTACACCTCAATGATCCCAGCTGCAAAGGAACGGTCCGGAATGGCAGAGTGGAATTCCATTATGATAATGATGAACACATCTGTGGTACAAATCTTATGGTAGGTTTAACTATGTATATCTATTCAGATACATCATCCACAGATTTGTAGAACCTGGTAGAACCAGCAGAAATTGATTTGACCAATTTGACCACTTGGGGAGACTTTGAGAAGTCTGTATGGAGGTCTGTAAGGGCACTGAAGAATCAGTCTGTAACAACCAAAGGAAGGACCCAAACAGACCTCACTAAAGACTTCTCAAAGTCTCAGAGAGATTCAGCAGGGAAGGAAACACAACACTATGCCACAAAAGAGACTTGAACTTTTGCCCGCATTCTTCACCATTATTGTCACCCTCTGTTATTTCACTTAAACTATGACATTTATATATATATTTTAATACCATGAATTCAATTTAGGCTAAATTACAAAATGTTATATGTGTTGTCCACAGGCTAACGGCACCCACTTCATCTATGATAACTTTATTCTGGGGACACCGAGGTCAGAGAAAATCCTGAAGCTTTCTTTCAGCTGTGTTTATCCTCAAACACAAATGCTTTCCATGAATGTGGAAATCAACCCACTGGAGAGGTGAGAGTCAAATACAAATTCTGACTTCAGGCAAAGTTTGGAGCATGAAATTGTCCAAAATGTCTTGGTATGCTGAAGCATTAAGAGTTCCTTTCACTGGAACTAAGGGTTCAAGCCCAACCCCTGAAAAACAACCCCACACCATAATCTCCCTCCACCAAATTTTACACTTGGCACAATGCAGTCAGGCAAGTACCATTCTCCTGGCAACCGCCAAACCCAGACTCGTCCATCAGATTGCCAGACAGAGAAGCATGATTTGTCACTCCAGAGAACACGTCTCCACTGCTCTAGAGTCCAGTGGCGGCGTGCTTTATACCACTGCATCCGACGCTTTGCATTGCACTTGGTGATGTAAGGCTTGGATGCAGCTGCTCGCCCATGGAAACCCATTCCATGAAGCTCTCTATGCACTGTGCTTGAGCTAATATGAAAGCCACATGAAATTTGGAGGTCTGTAGCTATTGACTCTGCAGAAAGTTGGGGATTTCTGTACACTGTGAGCTCAAGCATGCGCTGACTCCGCTCTGTGATAGATGAGCTGCTGTTGTTCCCAATTGCTTCCACTTTGTTATGATAATGCTAACAGTTGACGGTGGAATATTTAGTAGTGAGGAAATTTCACGAATGGACAGGTGGCAACCTATGCCAAGCTTGAATTCACTGAGCTCCTGAGAGCGACCCATTCTTTCACAAATGTTTGTAGAAGCAGTCTGTATGCCTAGATGCTTGATTTTATACATCTGTGGCCATGGAAGTGATTGTAACACTTGAATTCAACGATTTGGAGGGGTGTCCCAATACTTTTGGCAATACAGTGTATATGGTATTCTGTATTCTCTTAAAACAGAATTTTTCAAAATTTTCCCTTTTTCATCAGCATTGTGCACAAGACTCTTCCCGCTGGTGAAGGCAGATATCGTGTCCGGATGATTCCATATCAGGATGATGAGTTTACCCGGCCCTTCACTGGTGCAGTGGATGCAGAGCTCGACCAGGAGATGCATGTGGAAGTTCGTGTTGAGGGGGTCGACAGCCGCCAGTTTGCCCTGGTGATGGACACGTGTTGGGCTACACCTGTGAATGATCCTGATTACCGCCTCCGCTGGGATCTCATCGTTTCAGAGTAAAGCAGTGCTTTTTTAGGATTGCCTGAGGAACTTATCTCTCAGTGTT